>NC_136798.1:23621786-23909286 GCF_951216825.1 Electrona antarctica
AAAATAACTGGACATCTGAGAACATATGGCAGTGATTATCATGTGGATGTCTAACAAACAAATGAGTTGCTGTCATGTCTGAATCCAATAGTGTGGTGATAAAGTCACATGTATATTCACACGGCGGCCATGTTGGCATTTTTTTGCATTGAAAAAGTTATTGCCGTTAACTTAATGGCATGATGGCTGCCATGTGAATATGGTCTATAATTGCATCTGTTTTTTCCTTTGTGCCACAAAAAAGTGAGGGAATCCATCAGTGCATGAAGGATAAGCCACAAATGTTGCAATCCATCACCGAACACGAAAAACAATAAACTCAAAGTGACAGCCGGTGATGAAAGTGATAAAGGCCATCATTTTAAACAACTTAATGGTGTATAACGCCACAACAACCTTGACTGATTAATTATTTCCGAGTTCAGTGAGTTGAATAAAAATGGGAAAACACTCTGCAGCCCAAAGTCATACCGTATCTAAATATGAAACTCACAAATGCTTCAACAAATATAATAATCCACTATTAAACTAAATAATCACAGTCAGGCAGTGCATTAAAAGTTCTAAACAAAAACTTATTTCAGTGAAAATCATAGAGTGCATTTATTATAGAAAATGAATGACACAGAATGATTTAGGTTAAACAGTCTGATGAGGTGTTGTCTGGGGAGATTAATCATAGTCAGTGGGTTTTGTTTTCCCCCTGGGTGATAATCAATCCAGCAAATGCTTCAGCACTCTCAGTGTGAGGCAAAGAGACCTCCCTGGGTGCACAGCACACGTCAGTCAGACAGACATGCAAAACACAAGAGACCAAGCAATCATATTTCACATGATCCAATAGTAGGGTCACTGTGCTGGCATCCAATTATGCCATTATCAATTAACAGTTTTCCTATTAGAGAAGCACCTTGCTGGGATGACTGGAACATCTAAAGATACTACAGTATAGAAAACTCTGCTGCCTGGCTGCTCATCAGAACCCGATCCAGAGAGACCACATCACACCAGTCCTCCATGACCTTCACTGGCTCCCAGTCAAGAACAGAATAGTTAAAAAAATATCCCACCTGTGTGAAGTGAGGGGCACTCATATAATCATACATCATCCAATAAAACAAAAAAAACGAAAATAAATATCAACTAGAAAAAGTGCCCTTCCGGGCACAGGTCTCCACCAGGAGGATAGGAGTGTGTGTGATGTTTGGCAAAATGTTTAGGAGATTTTTTTTTCCTTCATTTTGTTGAGGAAATGCAGAGCCAGATCACTCATAGCATCTCTGAGGATAGAATTCTGGATGAGCAGGACATGTGCAGCATTTTGTACAAAACGGGCCACTCCTGAAAACTTTGGAAGGCAATCTTAGCCAATCAGTGTACAATCTGAGAAATCCAACAGACTCGTCTTGATCACATGACTACAGAGATCATGTGTACCGATTTGAGGCATTTTGTTCCAAAAATGTGTTTTGCAAAAATCAACCTGTTGGTGGCGCTATAACAGGCCAATGTGAAAAGGGTGGGATATATTCCTCAGCCTAGTAAGAAAATGTGTGAAAGATTTCACGTAAATTGCATGCTGCGTTCATGATTTGAGGCTATTGTTCAAAACGGGGCAATCTTGCAAACTGTGAAAGCCAATTATAGGCAATTAGGATGGAATATGAAATATCAGACAGATCCGATTTGAGCACATGACCATAGAGATACTGTGTAACGATTTGTGAGATTTTTGGACAGAATCTGGAGGAGTAATATCAAAAAATGTGTTTTACAAAAGTCGGCCTCCTGGTGGCGCTATAAAAGGCAGATGCGGAAAAGGCAGGTAAAAGGTTTGTCCTTGGCCTCTAGGGAGTGTGCATGCAACGTTTCACGCAGATCGGTGTAGTTTTAGGTAGAAAATGTGAAAAGCTGCCTCATGGTGGCGCTATAACAGGCCGTTCTGGAAAATGTGGGGCAGAGGTTCATCGTTGGCATCCAGGGAGTGTGTGTGCAAAGTTTGGCATCGACCGGGTTAACGGTGCCGGAGATTAGCTGTTCACAGACGGACGGAAGGACGGAAGGACGGACGGAAGGACGGACACACGGACGGAGTGCAAAACATACTCTCTCCCCATGCCTTCGGCCTGGTGGAGACAATAATTATTTATTAATGAATTACTACAGTCTTATGTCTTCTGTTCTCCAATAACCTCTTAGACTGCATCCTCTTTGCATTTCTTTTCTTAGATCATTCTAACTTCTCCATTGTCCTATACCTATTGTTATCAAAGTTTCATCCCTGATATTCCCTTCTGCATGTAAATTCTCATCACGACCTATTTCTACACTTTTCCTATCAAGAGTTATCTTTTGTGTCTTTTGTATCAAATTATACCAGGTTCTCCCTCTCTGCGTTCCTTTTTCGGCAAAGTAGAGTTTTGTCTTGATATCGCTCCCATCCCCTCTATGATTTCACCCACCCTACTTTTCTTTGCTTAGCCAACTGAATCTTCTTGTCCATTCTCTCTCTGTCTGCTTGTCTCTCCCTGCTTGTCCTTTTTCCCACTATACGGAGTCCCGATGCACTTATGATATATAAAGATTTGTGTTCTGTATCCACGCTTTTAATTGATCACCAAGAGAAATGAGAGTTCCAATATATACATAACATATCAGTGTTTGTGTCAGAGACTTTTGTCATCATGACGTAACATGTCTATTTGCTCTAATTGTCTATTGCTTCATTGTCAACAGTATTTATTTAATATTCATATTAGGACAAAATAGCCGATTAGCTCGTCCTCAGATGACGTAAATTATCCATTGATTGCCAATGGCATTTAATGTTTGTGTTAGGACAGTATCTACACTATAGCTCTATATAGGATGGGCTGGTGCCCCTCAAAAACGAAGCAATGAATACACTTTTAAACTGTGTGGACGTAAATTTGCCATCCATTGTCAATGGCAGTTGTTTTGTTTGTATGTTGCAATTCATTCCGACCCACACACACACACACACACACACACACACACACACACACACACACACACACACACACACACACACACACACACACACACACACACACACACACACACACACACACACACACACACACACACACACACACACACACACACACACACACACACACACACACACACACACACACACCCTTCCTGGTAGCAGTGTACATCAGTGTATTTCACTTGAGGAGAACAGTTTCCCTTTAGCAGTTACACATGAGCACATATAAACAGTGGACCTAACCTCTATTAAAAAGCACCCTAGGGATCCTGTAGCGATTGGCCTTTCTCCCCCACTCACATTACCAATAAATCACAATCGGGCAAAATTAATTTCTCTAAAATTGCGACCATGGTGTCATATAGACCTTATTAGGGCCACCCATGATGGATTTGTAAGTGGGTGGCAGTTAGATTAGCTTTGCAAAACAGGGGTGTAACAGTTAACTAATCGATTTAAAGTCATACTGCGTAACATTCATTTTAGTTCATTGAAACACATTAACCATTTATTGCAAAGCTATTGCATTTAGTATGGCGGTGTGGCTCTGCTAATGTGATATCATATCACAGTTGATATCCCAGATTATCTGTGCACCGAGACACAACTCTGATATCAACAACAAACCCCAGAGCAGAGCATAACAAAGACATTACATCAACAGAATACCGTTCAATGCATTCCATATATCACAGATATTGAACATATCACATGATCATAATACAATCCATAAAACACATTATAATCACGGATACCCATAACAGAACTAGATACCACATATAGTACAATCCATAAATGGGGAGGAGGCCGGGGAGGTGGAAGAAATTTGAACGCTTTTTTGTCTCCACAAAAGTCCTCCTCCTCCACATGTGGCACAGAAAACACTGCTTGAAATCCAATACTATTGGATTTCTACCTTGGCCTAGTGGCAATGTGTGTGCAATGTTTCACGGCAATCACTCATGATTTTAGGCCTATTGTTCAAAGCGGACCACTCCTGCAAACTTTGGAAACCAATCTTAGCCAATCAGGATGGGAATATGAAGAAGCCGACACACCTGTTTGGTTTAATGACTATAGAGACACTGTCTACCGTTTTGTGTGACGTTTGGACTAAATCTGTAAAACCAAAACCAAAACACTTGATCCAGGAACTGGAATGTCTGCACAGAAGGTGCTGCCGCATCATTGGTGATACGAACTAATTCCTTCCCCACTCTGGAGGTGAGGAGAGAGGAGGCCATTCTAAGAGAGGTCTTTAACACTTCGATAGCCCGGGGTTATTTAATCCATTAAATCATAGCGCCCGGCGATTTATATTAGCGGAGCACTTTTACAGACGGACCGGATGTTATCCCAGATGTGGCTGTAGCAGCTAAATGTATCCAAAACACTGTAGAGCCGATCGACAACAACGGGAGGTATGATTAAATCTATCGCGGTGGGCCGTCTAAAACATTATCTTTTCTTAGAATTGGACGGAATGATTTAGATCAAGAGTTAACGTTAACGTTTTAAGATTTTCGGTCTTGTCGACAAAACAGGCTGTGGAGCGATGCATATATAAATATATCAATAACCTCCGTCTTTTTGATAAAACTTCGTCCTGGGCGCTGGGTGTTACTAATTGAAAGGACGGTGAACTTCGTCCTGGGCGACCGGGGTGTTAACCTCCACGCCAAAGACATCTCTCTTGATGAGTTTATCAATACTTTTTAAAAAAGCATCCTTGATAAGTCCCTTCAAAGTGAACCTCTTCCTCTTCCTAGCCTCCAGTCTGTCCAGCTCGTCGTTAAGTCTTTTCTCCTCGTTCTTAAGCTGATTGATTGCCATATCTCTTGCTTTCGTATATTTTATCAACCCGATTATTACCCTGTCCTTCTCGAATATGTTGTTCTTCAGCTTCTTATTCTCAGCTGTAGATGTCTCCAAAGTAACTTTTCTTTCCATGAGCGCGTTTCGCTGTGCCTGCATCTGGGTCCTTGTAGTGGTCAGCTCGCACTCCAACTTGTCGCCCCAAATCTTCGCTTGGTAAAGATTCTCGCCGATCACCTTCTTTTCTGCAAACAGTTCATCTCTCTCCGTCATCCAAGTCCTGTCTCTCATAATCATCTCGTTTTTGAAGTCCCCATCCATGGCTTTCTTCTCAACTGCCCAAAGTTGCTCCTGGCTGATCCAATCTTTCTTCATGCTGACCAGTTCACGCTCCAGTTTGATTTTCTCCTCTGTAGTGTCCGCCAAGGCCTTTTGGTTGGAGATGAGGGAGAGTTGGACTTGTTCGAACTTAGCTATTATAGCATTCAGCTTTTCCTTCATGTCTTTGCCCTTCTGAACTAGAGTATTAAACCTCTGCGCCAACACCTGATATTCTCTAGACTCTTCCTGTTTCTCCCTTATCAGCTTATCGTTCACTTCCATCTCATTCTTTATGTACTGGAACGAATTTGTCAGGTCGCTGAAGTGATCCTGGAAATCATTCATGCAGAGCTTTTGCTCACAAACTATGGTGTTTTTCTTGTCCTGGACGGCACCAATCTGCTGGCGGAGATTCTCTTTCTCTTCCTTGGTCTCGGTGCCTACTTCCTTGCATTTTACTTCGAAGTCCTCGTGGTTTAAGATGAGTGACTGTTTAATTTCAGTGAACGTGGCCATTGTGGTGTTCAGTGTATCCCTTACCTCTTGCATCTTCTGTTTCTCCGCTTTCACTTGGTGGTTCTTCAAGATGATCTGGTTAATCTGCTCTACCGCCTGGCGAGCTTCCGTTAGCTCCTGGGACAATGTCTCCTTTTCTGCGATCAGCTCAGGCAGCTCCAGTTTGGGAATTGGCAAGACTACTGGCTTAATCTGTGGCACTACTGTCTGCTGATGTGCGACCAGTTCATCCCCGAGCTGCTCCTTATACATACTCTCCGGAGTCTCACTGTTGAGGTACTGATAACGCCCAAGTGCCGCCAAGTAACGTTCAAGTCCTGCAGGGCACTCTACGACTGCTACTGGGTCCTGTCCAACTCCTGTTGAGTACTGTTCATATCCAGTTGGGTTCTGTCCATATCCTGTTGAGCACCGATCGACTGCTGGGAACGTTTCAATCCTCTCCCTCTCACTCTTGACCAACGCCTGTTGTCCACCGGCTGCAGTTTGGCGATCCAAGTTCATCTGCTCCTCCGACAGAGTCCCACTCTCAAGCGACAGCTGCTCTCCAACCGTTTCTGTCTGGCCGGCTAAGATCTGCTCCTTGCCGTGCTCGTCACTCCTCTCCCTCGAAGACTCATCACTGGAGGGTGGACTCTGTCCCCCCAGATGGTCGAGCCTCTGCCCGTAAGTTGAATTAAAATTCTGTACACGGTGTCTAAACATCCCTTTTGTGTGTGCATGCCTTGACGGTTTGTGATCTTTCTTCTGCGATCTGTTATCCATGATCCAAAACGGAACAAGTTCACTCCTTGCATGCCTATTATGTAATAGAATAATTTGAATCCTAACTGACGATGAGGATATAAATAACACATCACTCGTTCTTATATGGAGAGCTCAATAGCTTATGTGACGTCAATGCCCAAATTGGTGCAACAGCACAGCACACCCACTGTGGTGCTGATTGCTTGAAACTAAGAGTGAATACCAATTTAAGAATATTGTTTCTTATCAGTTTGTTCATGTATCTGATTGTTCGGAGAAAGAAGCTTTTTTGCAGTCTATTTCCAGTGGCTTTGAGACTACGAAACCTTTTTCCATGCGGCAGCATCTCAAACAGTCTGCGGTTGGGATAGCTTGAATCCTTCATGATTCCTCGAGCTTTGCTGCAACTCTCTGCAATGCTTTGCGGTTTAGGTCGGTGCAGTTGCCACCCACTCTGTCTGCACTGCCCAGGTGAGGTCCTCAGTGAGGTGCACTCCCAGGAATTGGAACGCTTTGTCCCTTTTCACTGCAGCACCCACGATCTGGATGGGAGAGTGGTCTCTCTTGTTTTGTCAACTTTTAGAGCCAGATTGTTCTCAACACCATTGTGCCAGGTTCTCTACTTCTTCTGTTTGATTTCTCATATTCCATCCTGATTGGCTAAGATTGGCTTCCAAGGTTTTCAGGAGTAGGCCGTTTTGTACCCGTTTTGTACAAAATGCCACAACTCATCAACGTAGTGTCCGATTGCGGTGAAATTGTGTACGCATATTCCCACTAGGCTGAGGAAGAAATGCCACTTGACAGTTTTCAAATCAGCCTCATGGTGGCGCTAGAACAGGCCAAGTCGTGTCTTCACATATAACTGCACCGATCCGCGTAAAACGTATGCACACCCACTATAGCCCAAAGAAAAACATCTGGCCTGCATTTTTCAATTCTGCCTTTTCGAGCGCCACCAGGAGGCCCATTCATGTGCAACACTTTTTTATATTAGTCCTTCAGTTTTTATTCAAATATCAATCCTGGTGCAGTCCTTCTTCTAGTTTATTTTTCCATTTAGTTGGTTTATTAGTTTAGTTATTTTCAAAGATGAGCACCCACTGCCTCAACCATGAAGGGCAGTTTCCAGAGGAAGCACACCTGTTTTTCTTTCTTTACCCTTTGGTGAATGTAAGACAAAAATACTCACTGCTACTTCTTTTTTCTTTTTTCTATTGAAAATACCATAGATCGCATCATATATCCAAAAATAAACACATCAGCCCTGTGATTTTACTTATATGGATATGAAGCATCAACCGACGGTAAAATAAATAAATAAATAAATAACTCTCCAACATTACCTTTTTTAAGATTTCTTTGGGGGATTTTCTGCCTTTATATGCCTATATGGGCCCTAACATATGCCATGCCTTACCTGCATATAGCTGGTTTAGAACCTTCCACTATCAGTAAACGGTATCTTGCGGCCACACAACTCTATACATTTTGCCGACTCCTGTATTTGCGGCTGGAGAAATGTCAAGGCGCTTTCCTTGAAATTGCTATCTTGCCCACACAGATAGCAATTTAGGACAGCAGAAAGCGTCTCCTCAGACCACCCGCAATGTGAATTCTGTTTGATAGAAGAAGACGCACCTGAGTTGGAACTGCCTTGATGCACAGAACATTCACAGCTCAGGTCTCGTTCTGTCTTAATTCTCCACAAATCTCTGCATGTAATTTTACTACAAGCAGCAGAGTGTCAATTCCTTGTGTCCATTGTGTTTATATAATTGTCTATTCAAAGAAGTTATTTGATTTGTGGCGTGCATAATTGTACACGATTCCATTCGCTCATTCAGTTTCATCACTCCATTGTGCAGCAAATATTTAATGGTTTACAATAATATTAAATTCTCCATAATCAGTAACACGTAGATACTGTAATACTTGTGTCAACCTTACCAAATGTGGTTTTATTGAAAGGCAATTAAAGATGGTAAGGAAGCAACAGGTGTCATTTCCGATGTCTGTTATTTCACCTCAGCTCAGTGCAAGTCTGTTTAATTAATCCGATTATCCGAAGTTTGCTTTTCGCTTGATACCGTTTCATAGAGAGGCAAGACAATACACGATCTATATACCAAATGAAAACTGGAACCGCATAGATTACAAAGAACTTTGAATTTAAGTGTGTTCTTGGCTGTTATGCATCCATGTGGTTGTGCACAGTGCCGGCATGGCTATATGGAACACAGTTCTGTATATGACGCAATCTAAGACTTCCCTATGGTGTCTGTGACCCAGGAGGAGTGGGAGTGATGTCAGGACTTTGGTACTCTATTTCAGTTTATCCTTATTTTGTCAGAATAAAGTGTACTGGTTAATCTATACTGTCCTCCCTCCGGACTGCCGGACTGAAGAGATGTGATTATGTGGGACGTGTTGTTGGAACTGTGCCCATTAAATCCGCTTCATCTTACCTAGATCCTTCAAAGATACAAGATATGAGACGGCACTGATAGAATGAGATTGCTTGAGCACTTGAGGGGAAATGTCAACGCTCTTTTCCTGAGCTTCATCATGCCATCTAATTAGAATTTTGATGTTGGTAGGAAGTAGAACAGATCTGTCAGTTGGAAAATGATTCCATTTGTTCAGAGTAATTTCTCTCACTCAAAACATGCATCTCAGGTCTAAAAAAATATGCAATACATACAATACATATAAATGAATGTCCCATATCCGCAAGTCGTGGTTGCATTTGCAAGTTTATTCAACTGCCAATGTGAAACTACTCTATAAGGCAATGAGAGATTTCAAATAATAAGGTTATGTCATGGGTAATTACAACTTGTAAGCAGGGCAGGAAAGGGCCCTAGATGGCGTCCACCCAAGAATGCTATGAATCACACTGTACAGTAGGTGTCACATGGGAGGACCACATCAGAAACGTGGAAGTCTATGCAGACTTATGCTTGCTGGACACTAAAGGCACCTGGAACTGGTGGCAAGCAAACTGACACTGTGGGAGCCAACCCAGTGCAAAGCCATGAAAGGAAAGAGCCAAACCACAGTGCGTAGAGACACTGCGACGTGACAGCGGAGCCAACAACACCGCAGAGCCCTGACGCTAGACGGGTTAAAAATGTATTTGACTTTCTGCTGGGGTCATGACATGGTGCTGGGAATGTTATGTCATGTTCTCCTAGCATACCATGGGTAGAACTAAGCATAACTTGTTTAGACAGCTGCTACTGTATTCATTCTTTACCTGGAATCATAGTTTACTTGAGGCACTGTTCTCTCTGCACTCTATTATGTGACTATTTTACCTTTGTTGACTAGAGTTCATGATTACTTGATTTGATTTCAGATAAGAGCGTCCACTAAATGCCTAAATTGTTTCTGTGATTGTCCCTGTCTAAATACCTACAGTAGCAAACAATGTTATGGGACACCAGGAAAACAATTTGTTTATGTTTAAATACAACACATACAGGCGTGTGTACGTACGCGCACACGCACGCACACACACACACACACACACACACACACACACACACACACACACACACACACACACACACACACACACACACACACACACACACACACACACACACACACACACACACACACACACACACACACACACACACACACACACACACACACACACACACCTGTTCCTCTGCCCCAACATTCGAAACGGGCAGCAATTGATGTTTCCGGTCTCAAATTGATCCGCCGTGGCAGGACAATCAGAGACACAGGGAATGGCTCAGAGCGGTGCGCTCCGCTCCATGGCGTCTGCCATCAATGCAGATCAGAGGGGTACCGTAGTGCTGGTGGTCCATTTGTTCTACTCCCCCACACACACACAGAGGGGGTACCGTAGTGCTGGTGGTCCATTTTTTCTACTCCCCCCCACTCTACTACTACTCTCCCCCACACACACACAGAGGGGTACCGTAGTGCTGGTGGTCCATTTGTTCTACTCCCCCCCCACTCTACTACTACTCTCCCCACACACACACAGAGGGGGTACCGTAGTGCTGGTGGTCCATTTGTTCTACTCCCCCCCACTCTACTACTACTCTCCCCCACACACACACACAACCAAATGTCTTTAGCAAAAGAATTGTTGCAACGCGCTATGAACACGTCCCAATATAAAAAGAAACCCCAGGCGCGTTGTGACATCATCAAAATATTAGCTAATCTGATAGCCGGACAATTGTTTTGAATGTCATTACCCCTTTAAGGAGAGGAAACGGAGAGGAAGAGGATGGCTCCAGGCCCTCTCTACCCTTCATGGTCAGTCTCGCATTTGCTCAGCAGGACGACAAAGATCTGCGACGGGCCAAACGCCTCCTCTCCTCTGAAGCACTCACGGGAGGAAGGCTGTCTCCACTCTCCACCCACGATGTGTCCACACTCTGTTTATGACCCATTCAAGTCTCTTTCATTTCGTTTCACTTCCCGCATGCTGCACGCTACAGCAGTTGGTTTTCAAACTTTATTTGCCCAAGGCAAGCCAGTCAAGGACCAAAAAAAATAACCAATGCACACAGTATTAATCGTGAAACAAGGAATGATTATTGATTACATAGTAATGAAGTGTCAGGTGAAAGAGGCACTATCTCCGTTGTCCCCCTTTTTGCCTTTGTTTCCCCCCCCATATTATTGTTATTATTATTTAATAACGTGTATGTTTCTCTGTCGTAAATAATTATACAACACTATTATTTCAACTTGAGCGAGTCCATTTGGATGCGTATTGTTGGGCTTTGGAGACTAGGCATATGAATTAATTTGGAGCGTATTCTGCAGGCACATGCCGTTGTCTCTTGCTGCTGCTGGCTGTACAGGCTGCTAGTAGTGCTGGCCCGTCTCCGCAGTGCAGCGGTGGTACACGGAGACTCGACACAAATCACAATACATTATATACATTGATTCTGTGCGTGGTTCAATGACTGCAAACGTGTCAACTAAGTTACTGTAGTATGTGCGTTGCTCTGCACTGTCTGTCTGCAGGCTGCTTTGCTGCCAGGGATATTTGCCTTCCCATTGGCTAGAGGCAGCATTGCCGTTGCTTGTCGTCCCATTGGCTAGAAGCAGCCAATCACGTCAGTAATGACTAGATGTCGATCTTGTCGTCTAACTTTCATGGGTAAACTAGTCACAAGCTCACAGTGTGTTGCGATGTGACGCACTGCATGCTTGAAAATCTGCTAGTTTCGCTATTTTTTTTATTCTAATGGGCTTTCACAGGAGTGAAAGGCCTTTGGTTATATGGCCGACTTGCCATGTTCATGGAGGCTACAAAATAATATAAACTTTATTTATATAGAAAAGCAGTTATACTGTCCAACCAATAATGAGTGAAATCAAAACATTAACCATTAGAGTTGAATCATTGGACCTCAGGCTACGCAGCCTGACAATTTTAGCAGCTCAATTATGTAGTTGGTGCAGCAGACCATGAACAGCTTTAAAAGTGAACAATAATTTCCAAAAGTGACTGGCAGCCAGTGAAGTCAGTATAAAGCTATGCTACTCATGCTTTCTCTTTATTTCCTAAAGAGTGTTCAATCTAGTGTTCAAGCATCACCGGCTGTTTTGTGCAACATCACATTTTGTCTAGTATACGCTGCCCACCACCAGCACTCAAGCAAAAAAAAAACCTCCGTCTGTTAGGCTGATTCTCCCCTCCCATGAAAACACAAAACTAGCAAAAACTTGATCTGCACGCCTTCACACCAGCTGCTGTGTGCAGTAAGTGATTGTTCATGGCTATTAGGCTCTGTACATAAACGTAGTCCCGGGTTTCCAGAAAATGGAATACCCGTGTCCTGTTCATTTCCCCATAGCTTCGTTATTTGATTGGCTCAGCAGCAGTTTTTGAACTGGAAACAAAGTTATGGTTATGGTTCATGAGGTCCTCCTTTGAAAGGGATTGTTTTCATCTCCTCACGGAACTGCTGTTGAGATGTTACCATTTGATCCCCAGAGAGTAGAAAGACAGATGTGAAGACCATCTGTATGATGATATGATAAC
Source organism: Electrona antarctica (assembly GCF_951216825.1). Lineage (NCBI taxonomy): Eukaryota > Metazoa > Chordata > Actinopteri > Myctophiformes > Myctophidae > Electrona > Electrona antarctica. The sequence goes on from NC_136798.1 coordinate 23,634,248, forward strand.
AGGCTGTGAAAGATTTAAAACTGCTCATTGAAATGCAGCTCTCACACTGTGAAATATAATGCAGAATATATCTAAAGTATTGACCAATGACCATAATAACCTTTAGGCTTAAAACACTCGTTCTCAAAGTGGGGTCAAAGGGGTTCCATATGGGCTCACCTGGAAAATGACGAACACTAGTAAACACTATGCCCCATTTTATCAACTAGTTCTTGATCTTGAGAGAAATCTATGGGGGTCCCTGGCACAATAATCTTTATAAATGGGGGTAAATAAAAATGTAAAATAAATATGTGAATATAGTCAATAGCGGCTTACAAGGGTACTGATCTGTGTGTGCATGTGTGTGTGCGTGTGTTCTTGTAGTCTCACAAGTCCCACAAACGCTCCACCAAACACCCTACTAAATGTGCTCTTTCAGGACCATTGCCAACCACTTAAACCCTAAATACTTTATTGACTGGGGTCCTTAAGGGCTCTAGTCTATACTTGGTCCACCCCCCCCCCCCCCCAGTTGACAAAAACTAAGAGTTGCAGGATCCTGTTCTGGACACAAATAAAGCAGTGTTTCTGAGCATCTGAACCTGCTTTCTGAGTGAGGGGGTTTATAGGCTACTGTATGTTTTGTTGTTGTTGTTGTTGTTGTTGATGATGGTGGTGGGGATGGTTCTTTAAAAGGGACATGTTATCAGTGTTGCTGGCTGCTGAGAGCCCTGCTGGCTCAGCTGCTCTGTGAGCCCATTCATTTCGACCAGGAAACACTTTGGGGAGAATGGATCACTCTGCTGCTTGCCTGACACTATTTGTCGAATCATTCGGCACAGCATATTACCTCAACCACTGTCAAGTGCACTAAGTGCACTCCCGCAGGTGCTATTGGTTACGGGTGATATCATGTTGAGAACAACAAACATTTATCTGCTGTGAAATATGGCATGAGGACACGACATCTCCACTACAGCTCAATGAATACAACCGTATTGTCACAGTATCACTCACTTAGATCAATGCAAATCTCAACAGCAGGAAAGAAAGAGAGGAAATAAACAGCTGCGTATCCTGGAGGTGATGGAGAGAACGAATGAATGAACCAGGCGATGTTTTCTGTCACGTGTTAGCATTCAACGCACAGCCACGGCAGCGCAGGCCCTGCGGAGAGGCCCATCCTGTATTTCAGCCTTGCATCAGCGAGCACCATCGATTTGCTGCAAAGCCCCCCAGAGAGTTGTGTGCCTGATGGATACCGGTGCGGCCAGACGTCACTCCTCCAGCCCTCTGTGATGTGTTCTCCCAGGGTCCCTGTCTGGCTCATTCTTCCTGGGCTGTTCTTGCAGATACATCGCTTCTCTGCCAGAGTCTGGAGATGAATTTTCCCATTGTTTGACCATTGGTGGTGGGGATTGTAAGGCCCTCGGGTTCTAATTGCTTTTGAGGTCATCCTGAAGAGCCCTCGGTGTGGAGGGTGTACAATGCTTGGGTAAAAGACTGGGTGAGACAAAGGACCCTGAAAATGTATACGTGAGAAAAGGCTTCAGAGTCGCCTAGATGTGTCATGAAATTATTCTGAAACTGCACATCAAAGGCAGGGGAAGAAAGTGGCCATTTGGTTATTTTCGTTCCATTACGACTGATGTAGAAATTGGTTCAGCAGGATGAGACACACGCATGCACACACATTTGTATTTCTATACTTCTATGGGCATCAACATTTTTAACTGTTACGCTACATCCTGATTTATAATTTTGCGGTGTAGATTCGTCTTGTTTCCAGTTTAGTTGCGGTGTTGTTCCCTGAAAATAGCCCATCTAAAAGCTCTACGAATAACCCCAACTCCTAAAACTAACCTCAACCTGAATGTATGTTTCCTAAACCCTCAAACAACCATTTCTCTTGTGAGGACCTGCACAATTCTCCTCAATGTCTAAATCTCAAATTGTATGACTTATTTACTTATGGAGACAATAAAGCCCTCACAAGTACAGTAGTAAAAGTATGCGCGCACGCACGCACGCACGCACGCACGCACGCACGCACGCACGCACGCACGCACGCACGCATGCACGCACGCACGCACGCACGCACAAAAAGTCATGACGTCAAACGTCAAATTCCCACCAGGGGAGATTTTGCAGGATGCCATTACCACAGGCTCATGAAATGGACAGCTACTCCTCAGGGCAGCCAGGGGGAAGCTAGTGGAGACACTGGAGAGGCTGACTGAGAGAGGCTGACATGCAGAGCCAGAGAAGAGATAAGGGGAAGCTAGTGGAGTCACTGGAGAGGCTGACTGAGAGAGGCTGACATGCAGAACCAGAGAAGAGATAAAGACAGAGAGGGAGTGGGCATGGGGAATAGTGGGTATGCGCTTGACATGACATCATCATCATACCCGGAAGTTATGCTGTTACGCCTACTGAGTGGCAAAAAACATCTTTTTGGCCTTCACAGCCCCTACATCCAAACAGAAAAGTCCTATATCTGATTGTATTAAATGACGTTAAACTCACTTTGCCACTCACTTTGCCACTCGATTTGCCATTCACTTTATGCATGCACATACAAGCATGAGACTAGTAGGCCTGCCACAAGTACTGTATAGAGGGATATGCGCGTGACATCATCATCATACCAGGAAGTTATGTGGAAATGCCTATTGATTGGCAAAAAACTACTTTCTGGCCTTGACAGCCCATACATCCAAACAGAAAAGTCATATTTGATTGCATTAAATGACTTTAATCAACATTAAACTCACTTTGTCACTGACTTTGCCACTGTACAGTACGACAGTCTTCAGATGCACACTCATGCTGTTATTATTGTCTCCACCAGGAGACATTATTTTCCCCGATGCAAATTGCAGAAAGCAGCCACCAGCGCTGGTTTGCACTGTTGCCAGTTCTGCTTATTATAAGCGACTTTGTGCTAGTTTTCCTGTAACATAGCTTAATATTCATAGTTGCTCGTTGCTTTATAGTTTGGGCTTATTTCTGAAGTGTAGTTGCTTATTTTGGCTGGCTTTCATGATTTGTTTTAAAAATAGCTTATGTAATAGGGCTCAAGTAGTGAAACTAGTTGCTTCTTTTTGATTTGTTTTCATGGTCGCTTGTTTCGCTCACAGAATCTGGCAAAGTGCATGCATGAGCGCACTCCACAGGCACAGGCGCGCACACCTGCGTGCAGTAACCACCAGCACACATTTACCTCTCTCTCTCTCTCTCTCTCTCTCTCTCTCTCACATTATAATATAATATATATAGCATAATAGGCCTACCTATAATATATGTCCAGTCGCTTCCCATCTATCTGCCTCGACTGTGTGCAACTTTCACCTGCTCAATCTCAGCAGCTGGTTGGGTGAATGTCTTTTTTTTGTGATCTCAATGCAAATATTGCTGGTTTAGCAGGACTAAACGATAAAATTGCGGGATGGTGCGGGACTAAATGAGACTTATTTATTAGAGTTGATATTGAGAATATGGTATCTAGTTCACACTACACCAGTAGTCAGCCCTGAACATGACTTGCAGACTAGAAGTCCACACTACAGTGGAGTAATTTACTACAACATGATAGCATCGCTCCCGACATCGGCAACCGACCGGCGACCGGACATGTTCGGTTCTTCATCAACGGGTTCCGACGCGTCGATAAGGCGATATGGACGGCAAGCGACGGGAGCTTCTCGTCGGGAGTCTCCTGCAGACAGTCTCGCGACTGGCGACAGCCGACCGTCGGGGCAGTGTGGAGCTGGCTTTAAGGTTTTTCTCCGGTGTGTTGAAGAGAGGAGAAGAAGCAAGCACTCAGTTGGGCACAGGTCTCCACCAGGATTGATATTTGGGTAAAATCTGAAGGACTAATATAAACAAAAAGAGTGTTGCACATAAATGGGCCTCCTGGTGGCACTCGAAAAGGCAGAATTGAAAAATGCAGGCCAGATGTTTTTCCTTAGGCTTTAGGGAGTGTGTACACAATGTTTTATGCAGATCGGTGCATGTAAAGACGTGACTTGGCCTGTTATAGCGCCACCTTGAGGCCTATTTGAAAAAAGTCAAGTGGCATTGCTTCCTCAGCCTAGTGGGAATATGCATGCATAGTTTCACTGCACTCAGGCCCTGCGTTCATGATTGTCTTGAAAACTTTGGAAGGCAATCTTAGAAAATCAGTGTAGAATCTGAGAAATCCAACAGACTCATTGTGATCACATGACTACAGAGATCTTGTGTACCGATTTGCGTGAGATTTGGATGAAATCTGTGCGACTAATAAATAAATAAATGTGTTTTTCAGAAATCGACCTCATGATGGTGCTATAACTGGGAGATGTGGGAAATGCAGGGAAAATGTTTTGCCATGGCCTCTAGGGAGTGCACATACAAAGTTGTACACAGTTGAACAGGAATTGGCCTGTTATAGCGCCACCGTGAGGCTGAAGAAATTGGAAAAAATTAAGTGGCATGTCATCCTTGGCCTAGTGGAAATGTACGTGTATAATTTCACGGAAATTGCACACTGTGTTTGTCATTTGTGGCATTTTGTTCGAAACGGACCAATCATGCAAACTTTGGAAGCCCATCTTAGCCAATCAGGATGGAATATGGGAAATAGTGCAGATCCATATTGATCACATGACTATGGAGAATTGCGTGATGTATGGATAAAATGTGTACGAGTAATCTACAGAAATGTGTTTTGCCAAAATCCGCCTCATGGTGGTGCTATAACAGGCCGTTGTGGGAAATTTGGGGCAAAAGTTCATCGTTGGCATCCAGGGAGTGTGTGTGCAAGGTTTGGCATCAACCGGGTTAACAGGGCCAGAGATTAGCTGGTAACGGACAGACGGACGGACGGACACACACACACGGAGTGCAAAACATACTCTCTCCCCGTGTCTTCGGCCTGGTGGAGACAATAATAACAGCGTGAGTGTGCATCTGAAGACTGTCGTACTGTACATTGCCACTGACTGAGCCTACAAGCTCGTTTTATACACAGCCACTCTACAAACCAACAACGCGTCATTGGTTTGTAGATTGGCTGCATTTTCCTCGGGGCACAAGGAAGCATAAATAAAGAAGGGAATAAAGCACTAAAACTGTTGCCAGAGGGAAGCGAGTGTCGCACTCACATACACATGTTTTTGCTTACTGTAAATCGCTCTGGATTAAGAGCTCTGGTAAACGCCTAAATTGTATACAGACGTACGCATGCACACGCAAGCTGCCAAATCGTCTTTCTTTCAGGTGCTCTAGTCTGTTCTATTTACTTCCTACCAATTCTGCTTCCTATACTTCTATCTTCTATTGGTTTCCGGTACGCTTCAGTCAGAGTAAGCCTGCCAAAAACCAATAAAAAACATGGAACTGGCTGGCGAAAAAAGCTATTTAAGCGGTTGTTTCACCCCGCTCCAAAATCTTTATTGAAAATGATCTGTAGCTCTCAGGAAATACCTTTACTTTTTGGATACGATACTGCGAAAAGGCTTTTCTACACTGCTCTTGGACAGGCTCTACCCGGTTCTACCTATGACAGGAGAGCACCAGATGGAACCTCTTCTCAGAGCTAATAGTGAAGAGTGAGGTTCTCCAAACTAGCCGTCATGTGGGTCTGTTGTCCAATCAGAGTACAGCCATGCATTATGCAGAGCATTGCAGTTACGTCGGGTGTTTATGCATGTCTTTGACTTTGAAGAGGTTTTGATGACTTTACACCTGAATTTAATGTCACGTGTCACACCTGCTTTCACAGAGAGGGCGATCTTGTGGCCAGTTTTGGAGATACAAATCCATGTAATGCTTTTTAAAGCAGAGTGCCTAAAACCACCAGGGTTTTAATGGATTAGCTTCAAATATGATTTTGTGTGGAGTGTGTCTTCAACAATGCTCTACGGGCGGAGAAGAGAGTCATTTCACATATCCAATTGAACCATCAATAATGTACTATACCCTTTGTGTGCAAAGACACAAGTGCTCGGATGGCGGCATGTACCCATGTGTGCGTATGTGTAAACGAGCACTCATTTGCACGCACGCACACACGCACGCACGCACGCACGCACGCACGCACGCACGCGCACACGCACACGCACACGCACACGCACACGCACACACACACACACACACACACACACACACACACACACACACACACACACACACACACACACACAACAAATTGCAATCCTCTCCATGTTTGTTCTTTTTCTATTTCAAAATCATCACAAATTCTCACTACATGACGGTAAGTCGGTAACATTTGTCTTTTGAGGCGTCAATGGATAGTTTGCAAATGCATCGTAGCTACCGTCATCAGCGCTACATTCTAACATACTTTTTTTGACTTATAGTAGCTTCTATTTCTCCTAACTTTCTAATTAGAGAAAGGCTGTAGTGTTAGCTTGAGTCATGACATTGGTAGGCACATTTCCAAACAATCCACAATCCATCTCTGAGACAGCTAGAGCATGTACACAGAAATAGCACCATCGTATAGTGAGCATTAGAGAGAGTCGACTCAATTTACACAGACATCTGGAGAGTAACTTGCCTAATTCCATTTTGTCTCATTTCAGTCAGATAACTCACGAATAGATTGAACAAATATATTTATTATAGAATAAGTGTGCATAGACATATAATATTTTATCTTGGTGTTCGGCTCTGCTACATTTTCTCCCTGCTCCGCGCAATTATACAGCCATCATTAAACATTGAGACTGACAGCAGGGAGATATACAATAACAACCCATGGGGAACAGAAATAGAAAAGCCCATCGGTGGTGCTGGGGTGGCGGTGGGAGCAAACGGCACATAACAACCAGAAACCATATGCAGAAGGAACACTCTCTAACTCTCTCCCACTTAGACACTTTCCAGACCCCAGCCGGGTCTGGTTCATTTTTGGAACCAGACCTTCAAAATCACTTCCAAATCCGTCAACTAGGCCTGCCATATGCACTGGAAAAATATGTGCGTGGCATTTCTTTTTTAAAACAACGTTTTATCATATAGGAAAACTATTGGTGGAGAGCTTTGTCTAACCCATGTTATGCTTAGCTGTGATTGGACCCTAGCAGTTTGGGGAGGGGCTTAGCTATAGGTCAATTGGTCAGCCACATCAGCGAATGACATGGTCTTGCATAAAACTGTATACACCCACATAGTAATGCAGCATATTAACCCCTCGAGTATAGCATATAGTATAAGCATTTGGTGAAGTCCTTAACCACCATTAGTTGACTGAATAAACAAGGCTCTATATTTAAAGCTGTCATCATATAGAACACTTTAATTACAGATGTGACTACATATTTTTCGCCGGTGCCTTACCCCTTATCCCTTATTTCTTTTTTGTTTTTACTATTTTGAAAAACATTTAAAAATACTTCAAACAGCCAATCTACATCGACAAGTAGTGAGCTTTTAGATCAGCTATTTAATTTTTTTTTTCCAAAATAATAAAAAAATAAAAGTTTAGGGATAAAGGGGTAAGGCACTAAAATAGGGCCTTAAGTCCTATCATGTTTTTGCTACACACGCTCACAATGCGTCGCTTCACGATGTGTTGTGAGCCTGTAGACCTCATACTAGCGTTAGCCCCAGAATAGGTGTGCTATGGTTCATTGCAGCACACAGTAGAGCAGCTTTAGTTACCTAATTTCATTTACTTTTTTATTCTTCATTTTAATTTCATCTGTCCACTGATGAGATTGTTGACAGCAGCCAGTTAATTTGCTGTCAGGAGTATTGTTCATTAATAACTCGCAAGTGATATTTATTTTGTGCTCATCACGCTCTTCCCCCTAGAGGCTCTGCCTTCGTTAGCACATACAGTACTTTGTAGAACAACTTGATCCTGTCTCTGTGTGTGTGTGTGTGTGTGTGTGTGTGTGTGTGTGTGTGTGTGTGTGTGTGTGTGTGTGTGTGTGTGTGTGTGTGTCTGCGCGCGTGTATTCTTCTCAGACAGCCAATGTGTCAACTGTATAACTGGAGGAGCTCAATATTATTGCTTTCTTTCTGCTCTGATGGATATTGGTATATAGGATATAAATAACAAGCAACACAGAACAACAGGAGAGTCGTGGACAAAACACTGATGTCTATATTGCTTCGATATATTGTCAAACCAGAGTCCTATAATAACCATGAGAGATGAAATGGGGCTAAATCAACAGCCAAGTGTTTCACTGCTGAACAGAATATGGTGATAATCACTAGTATCTACAAGAAGCACTGCAAGAATGGTATCATGGCTCATACAGATAGGTGATAGGTTAGAAACTGGAACTTCAATTATGTATCCCTTTGGTGTTTTGGCATCTTGGCATACGATGGTGTTGTCGTGCAGTGAAGATATAGCCACAAGCTCAAATGCTGTGTTAGAGAGCGTATTAGAGTAAACCTACCCTAATAGTTTAATCTTTTCTTATTTTTTATTCTTACTAGTCTTATTACTTTTGAAATGTACTACAGTAGGTATTTGTATGCTATGTCCTGTATGTCATGTTTTGGTAAATCTGGTATATTTACACTGCATTTTTAATGTAATGTTCATTAATATACACTGTCCCGACTAAATAAACGAATAAAGAAAGAACATACTGTAGCCCATTGTGAGCGCATCATTTCTTTATGTATGAAAATAAGCCCAGAAGGTGCTTCTGTCTGTGCCCACACAAATATCTTCAGGTCGAGCCTAGACGCCCCACTCCCCGCCCCCTCCACCGTCTCTCAACAAAGAAACAAAGAAAACAATACAAAAAAGAATCAATATTTTACAATGCTTCGCTTAGCTAACACGCCATCCAAAACGGTCTGTCAGACTGTGACACAGCCACTTCAATTTGTCTGGAAAAAACATTCAGTTCACTTGTTGTTATACAATGTCTGAGAGAGCCTTGAGTTGTTTTCATCAGATCGCCAGCTTGCAGGATTGATAACAGATAACTGGTCCATTGATTAAAGGCATAATGTAGACTGAGGATCTCTGAATGGCAGGGCTGCTGTTTGGTCCTCTGGGTTCATTAGGGGGTTCCCTGATGAAGTGGCAACTTTGAAAAATGGCTCTGTCTCAAATGATTAGGACTCACACATGCTCTATCTCACACACACATCGGGTCAGATACAGTACAGCCCAATTAAACATGCACCACGACACACAGACAAAGTTTCACATTCGCAAGTGCACACACACACACACTGTCACACACACACACACACACACACACACACACACACACACACACACACACACACACACACACACACACACACACACACACACACACACACACACACACACACACACACACACACACACACACACACACACACACACACACACACACACACACACACTTTTGTAACTATCATGCACCATAGGTGACCCAAAACATAATGAGATCCTGCCTTTGCAAAGGACACAACTAGCCTATTGTGGATATTACTCTATCCATTGCAAGATATATAACGTACATATGTTTGCCTGTTAGAGCTATATTCCTCAAATGTTGGAGTGTTTTAGCACTTCAGTGGCTGTGGCCAGGCTTTGTGCATCTAAAGTACTTCTAGAGTCATATTGGTGATGGGGGTGTAATGGTGCAGAGCCTATAATAGCCAAAACATATAAAGAAGCACTCCCACCTCCTTAGTCTCACTCTGCACTGTTTTAATATGTGAATTCAAGAGATTCTATCCCTAACAACATGCACTGTATCCGCAATAAAAAAAAAAACGAGGAGTCATTATGAAGTGAAGATATCAGCCTTCTTTAAACTTTGGACTGCCACATAATCTATATTATATTTAAAGGTAGGGTAAGTCACGAGACATGGCCAAAGCATTTCCGGGGGTCCCCAGCCAAAAACGTTGAGAACCCCTGAGGGGCCGCTGTGGCTCAGGAGGTAGAGCAGGTCGTCCAATGATCCCTGGGTCGGCGGTTCGAATCCCGGCTCCTCTTGTCCACATGTCTAAGTGTCCATGGGCAAGACACTGAACTCCACATTGCCTCCAATGAGTCGGTCGGTGTGAGCCTTCCACCATTGGTGTGTGAATGTGGGAAGTGAGGACGCTGGCGTCGACTGTTCGCCGCTTCACCTCCCAATGTATGAATGAATGAACCATTGTAAAGCGCTTTGAGCACTTGGAAAAGCGCTATGAAAATGCAATTCATTAATAAGTGATGTTCTTTGGTTAAAATAACAAAATAGCTCTATATTCTGATAGTACTCGTTGCTATAGCTCTGGTCCATAGCTCTAATGCGTTGCATTTAGAGCTGTTACTCTCGACTTCCGCCGCTCGCATGAATGCAGACCAGCCTCTCGTCTTTAACGTTTTTGCTACTCACCAAAACAAAGGCGGGTTATGTCATTAGAAAGCCTACTTTTCTTAGTGGAAGCACTCTGAGCCCCCCACCACACGTATAAACAGTACCTTTTGGCCAGAAAGGGATTTTGTTTTCACCGGAGGAAAAATATTCTCTATGAGGCAATTCTCTGGGCAATATCGGTAGAAGGTGGAGTAACTAAAAGTATTCTAGTAAATCTTTCAACAACAGCGGAAATTTTAGATCTACAAGCTCACAATGTGTTGTGTTGTTGTGACATTGTACAGCAGGTCAGCTATTTTCACTGCATGACTCTGTAACACAACACAGTATAAAACAGGAGCATTTGTGTTTAAATGCAAGGTGAGTGTGAGCTGGTGGTGGCATGGCGGCAGAGCAATGTGGAGAATTAGCAGTGGGGGATTATTATTATTATTACTTAAGTAAAAGTGTAAATACTGCAATGTAGAAACACTCTGTTACAGGTAAAGTCCGGTAATCAAAATGTACTTTACTCTTACTCTACAGTGTAGAGTAAGAGAATGTGTTGGCATCAAAATATACTTAAAGAACCAAAAGTAAAAGTACTCTTTACGCAGAATGTTCCGTTTCACAAGGTATTGTATAAAATAAAAACTGATGCTGCCGAGCAAGAGCAGTGTGCGAGACCTTTTGTTTTCATGATTGCTTCAGTTGTCACTATCCAACGCACAAAGTAGATGTGCGAATATGTCTTTTTGAAAATATCAGATCTGCAAGCTCACACCGCGTCACATCGCAACGTGTTGTGAGCTTGTGGGTCGGCTATTTTCAAATTGCCAAAGTTTAAACAGGGCTGAGGTGGTTCATGTAAATAACTACTTCTTCAAGTAAATGTCTTCAAGTACTATAATTGTAGTTACACCACTGAGTACAGAGCACCGAGGATCGCCAGGAGTATCATTTATGAGTCCCAGAGCGAACGTTTGAATCTCTGTTTATATTTCCGTTGTGGAGGTTGAAAGCGGCAGCCCTTATTGAATCAACAGCCTGTGCACCCGCCAATAGCAATCGTCTCATCCTTTATTTGCTATTTATTCACCTGCTCTTTTTATATTAGGCTGCCTCCCTCATCTCCTCCCTGTTGCTTCTCCTCCTGCAGCTGTTGACAGATATAACTTACTTTTGCTTCAGGAACAGAATACTCTAATCATAGCAAAGGAATGAGCAAGGAGAGAGACCAAAGAAGGCAGCTTTTGAAACAGGGAATGCAACGGTACTGGCAGCCCAATATATAGCACCAAAGTCTGACGTCAATATCGCTAGAGGGCACTAAGTCCACAGGTTCGTGTACTTTTTTATTTGTATTACAATCCCCATAGGGGGATCTTAGATGGCCTCATAAGAACAGTGTTTTATCAATAAACAAATCATCCTGGCGGTTTCACTAATATGGATATGAAAAATCAACTGACTGTGAGAAAACGCTAATGTTACTGCTGCCGAATTAGTTAAACTTTCACTAGAAACAGACTGTATCAAATATGACTGTCGTAAACAATACAGAGACACCTCCCTGACAATAATTATTGCAGAGACAGTTTGGTTTTTTTTAACCACAATTCTTATATGAGACGATTTTAAGATGACCCCATGTTATTCTCCATAGAGAAAAACTTCTGCGAACCCCTTGGAACCAGCTGAGCAATTGACGCCAGGACTTCGCCGCTCTATTGGAGTCAGGCGAAATGAAATGCGTCTTCTCATTAGGCCCTCAACACAATGGCTCTGCGACAGTGACCCGTGGGTCTGGGAGCAGGGCTAGGTGAGGAGAGGAGAGTTTTGATTTGATTAGATTTGATTAAGGATCCCCATTAGCTGGTGCCATAGAAACCTTTAGTTTTCCTGGGGTCCACATAAAAAAAACATTCAAACAAATACAGTTACATAATACAAATGTATTAATTGTCAGTACTCAACACACAATACATAATAAACATAAGAGGGGAGAAGCGAGGCAGTGGGTGCTAGAATCTCATTATAGCTTATTTGAGTTGTGCAGTGTTGCCAGTGTCAGTGTTGCCTTGATGCCACGGTTGCCACCCAACCCGTGCATACAACCCGTGCACACAGGTAGTATGCATACAGTATGTGCACGGCTGTACGCACATGAATGCACATCGAAGGCACCTATTCTCATGCACAATCTTTTGACACACCCATGTGACATTGTGAGTACCTAACCACATTACTTTGTCATGAGCGAGTGTCCTTTGGCTAGGGGAACAAAATGTATTCACCTTTTACTCGCCATCGATTCCCACCCAGATAATTCCCACCCAAGAATCTAGTCATGTCAGACAGGGTTTTAACGAGTATCCCAGGGCTTGCCTGGAATGTTTTCTGATTTAACCACATGAATCCTAGTGTCCCCATTTGGCCAAAATATACAAACATTAGGTGAACATTTGCGAACATTCGCAAAAATAGGCAAGTATTTGGTGAAAATACTGTAGCAGATCTAAAAGCTCACAACTCGTCACAACACGTCTACTCTACACGTCTAGCCTGATGACTGTGATGGTGACAGTATTTTAGCATTTTATCCTGGCAGGAAAGCATGGATAGAGGAAAAAAAGTTTACTCTCACTGCTTTCTTGTGATTAGACAAGAAAGCAGAATTCTACCCAATCTGCGATACCAACGACGCGAACCGCGAAGTACTGACTTCGTCGCTGATCGAGATAGGAGCCATTCTGAACTCCAGGCCTGTGAGCCATGTCTATTTCGGACATCTCCCCATGGGCCGGCCCGATGCTTCGATGCCACCAGTCACCCTGAAGCCGAACTGCTCAGTCGCAAGAGACGGCGACATTCTCAGGTCCTACACCGACCAATCGCTCCTCGTCGAGAATCCTGCCACCAGGACGCGGCCCCCAGAGCATTCTGGCAAATAAGAAAAGTGACGCAGCCGCACCTGAAAATGACGTGAAAAAGAAGTGAACCGCTCCGCAAACCCCGTAGCCACAAGTAGTGAACCAAATGGCTGCACTGGGGGGAGTATTACCACGGATACGGGAAGTAACCTCGGTTACACTCACAGAAAAGATAGCATTGTCTAGACATGTTTATTTATAGAGACATAAATCTATACTGACATAAGCTCTTCTGGAATAGAAGTGTTTATTTTTTTAAAGATTTCGAAAGATATTCAGTGGTGTGTATGTCTCAGCTGCGTTTTGGTGGTAATATTATAGCAAAATACAATTAAGCAATACCTCAAAACATGTCATGGTATATTCATTGTGATTACATCACAGTTAGAGGGCACTGTTGTAATTATCCAGGTAAGCGGCAGGTCATTAATGTGTCATTATAGCTGCTCAGGCCATTGAGCTTTCCTAGCTGGTTCTGATAATGGCACAGATATCTTGCAAAAATATCTGTGCATAGAATCTAAATGTATGCACAGTTTGAAGATTTAAAAGGACACTTTTATCCTGAAATCAGTCATCAAAGCATTTGCTTAATGATGCTTGCTTTATGTTCAAGCAATATGTTAGTTCATTCACGACACAGGAGTCATAGGCCTACATGCCCACAGCTGTAATCAGCCGTCAGATGAATAATTGAATAATTGTCTCTAGTGAGACACGCTTTTCTATACACCAATCACAGCTCATTCTCACAACAAGGCGAACCGTTTAAATAAATCCCCCTGCTACACTGGAACTGGAACCAGTGTTCCAGTGCAGGAGGGGCTTATTACCACTGCCAGTGACCACAGAAGTACCTCCACATTTTCTTTTCACATGTTTTGTACTTTTTGAAATATTTAACTTTAATTTCATAATATAAGTCAAGGGGGCTGTGATGTCATAGACACCTTGCCCACATTTATAGTTACTCCAAATGGACAAAGTTTCATAGACACATCATACTGTAGACTGTAGAGGACTGACATATAGCTTGGCTACATGAAGTCGGCGAACCACATTGGAGCCATGCTGTTTCCATGTATGTGGATCCTGAGATCTAAATAGTTTCATATAGTTAGCCTATAGGAAGACTGCTCTACACACTCCTCTGTATACAGTACACTGTGGATGTTGAAATGTTGTCATTTTGTCAATTGTTCTTTAAACCTTGTGGCATCTGTATAGATTGTAGTCTAAAGTTGTTGTTTTTTCTTACCTGTGTAGAGTGATTAGATATAGATATCACAGCCATGGTGTATGGTTATAAATTCTTCAGTGTGAATGCAGATTCACACTGAAGGCGGCTTGATGCCGAAACGTGTCCATGTTTGCCCGTGCCTTTTCATAAAGAGTACAGCAGGACTTGAGTGCTGCCAATTGTTTGTCTTATACATTGAGTCTTGTTGAGCCGTGCACCTGGTAGTGCACCTGGTAGTGCAGGGGTTCTCAACGTTTTTGGTTGGGGAACCCCGAAAATGCTTTGGCCATGTCTCACGACCCCCGCCCCGCCCCCCTCCCCACCACCAATACAAATTGACCGCTACAATAACCTTAATAATAGAGAAAATACATCATAAATAAATACTGAAACCAGATATGAGCATTAAGGAAAATGTATGCATGCACTAAGTGTACTATGTAAACTCTAAATTTCCATTTTCCAACCATTCAATTCATTCAGTTGCAAAAAAAAGGAAAAAAAATTGGGGACCCCCCCCAAAATAATTTGGGGACCCCCCAAGGGGTCGCGACCCCCAGGTTGAGAACCCCTGAACTAGTGTACAGGACAGAGTTGTTTTGTTTCTACCATTATGCCTGAAGGAGGTCATCAGTGACCGAAACGTTGCTTCTCCTTCAATAAATCTACTCCTGTACCGTGCAGTTCGGCAGTGTGCATGCTTATTATTTTATTATTGATCGCTTCTTCTACTATTATACCATGGCTATATAAACTGCCCTCACCCTGAGACAGAGGGCTGTTATTTTGGTATGTGTAGAAGTATCATTTCCATAACAAAGGAAATGTCTGGTGCTGCACGCCCCAGACAGTGGTTCTTATTAATCCAGTGACCCCTCCTCTTTGGGTAATCAGCTTTAGTTTTGTACTGTGGGGGAGCAGTTAACCATTAATAATTCATATTCTCATAGCATGATGTGTTGTCTTTTTTGCTCTTCTACCAGAGGAATGGCAACTGTGGTTCTAGCATGAGCATTATCAAGCTAAGCTCCAGTCTCGCTCTATAGATTCCAACAAATTCACAGACTCAAAGGCACGTGTCGTTTACACACGCACGCACGTCACACGCACACCCGCAGTCTAATAATAAGCAACCAAAGAAGTCCCCACAAAAACGTCCCTTGTCTGAGTAGACAATGCAATACACTTAAGTTGTGGAAGTGTCTGGAAAGGTAATATCAATATCTAGTTATGTGTAACAAAACCCATTCGCAGTCAAACGTGATTGTGAAGTGTTCAAGTTTTAATTTAAGGTAAAGTAACACTGTGTGCATATATCTTTTCTCATCAAAAAGTATCATCAGAAAATCTGAAGAGAGGTCACGTAAGACCCAACCTAACTTTCAAGATATCAAGATCAATAGTTGTATTTATCAGTTTTTAACCTGAATGTTGATTTATCTTCATCTCTCCGCTATCCTCAATGCTTTGCCTTGGTTGTAAGGCAAGGCCATGGTTCTAAATAAGAATCAGTTCTTAACGTTTTGCCTATAGTAGCTAAATCTGCCATTGATTTGTATCAAACAAGAAACAGGATCGTGTCAAAGGTCGTCAAATGTCTCAATAGAAGAGCAGGGAGACCAAATATAACTACCCCAGTTGTATTATTAAGTTATATTGTATGTATTACCCTAGTATTCCCTAAAAAACAAAACATAATACAGCTTTAGATTAAGGTTAAATAAAAAAAAACAAGTAAAAGATCTAAATTAAGACCTAACTTTCTTTCGCTCAACTCTCCAGACATGCATATGGGACGACACATACGACGGTCCACCTCGCTCAGAGCTACTCCCTTCATTCCCCTGATCAATATGGCAGGGTTTCAACGCTGCCGCACTTCCTCCCAGTCCATCATTCCTCATTAGGCTGTCAGGCTGGTCATCTCAACCCTGCCACACCTGGCTATTGACCCGTCTCCCTCAGAGACGTCCGGCCGTCCATTCGTAAGATTGGTTCGTCACCTTAGCACCATTCCGCGACAGAATATTATCACATGAATCGACCCCACATTGAAAAGGGGGCCAATGTCAAAGAGCCAAAGAGTTTCAAATGGACTTGTGCGATGCTTACAGGTCCATTTGGTTACATTTGTACACTCTCTGCACTGTGGTTATGTGCCTTTACCAACCAACTGTTCACACCCGTGTATGTCCAGAATACCCTGCAGTATATGTAGTGAATGAAGACGGCATGGACTCTGGGTTTACTCAGCGTAAAAATGTCCAAACATTTCAAGTTTGGATTCTATAAATTGATGACATGTTTTCGCTATTGATCGTACAACGAAGTACAGTATATAGGGCAGGGTTCCCCAATAGGCGGCCCGCGGAGCGCCCCCTTGTGGCCCCGGAAGAAAAAAAACTCGGCCCCCAGCCGGGTACCCTAGTCAAAATATGGCCCTCGAGGAAAATGAATTGGGGAACCCTGGGGTAAGTGGTGGCTAACCTTAATTTTCAAGAGAGTTGAAAGGCTTTGTGGTGTGTGTGTGTGTGTGTGTGTGTGTGTGTGTCACACAACACAAGGGCCTGTCACAATTATTACAATCACCTGATTATTTTATTATTTGAGCTAATTGCAATTATTTTGCATAATCGTTACAATCATTTTCCATTCTTCTGTTTAAAGATTAGCTGGAGTTACCAGTATTATTATTTCCACATCATTGTCCATGCTCTTTTAACCACTTGTGCTGTGCAGTGTTAGCTCCGTCTCTCTCTGACCTCGTCTATGACCCGAGGGAGGTCTCTGTAGAGGTCCATGCACATTTCTGATGAGGTTTGCTTATGTGACATCAAGTGGCTGGCATTCATAGCATTGGAAGCAATCTTGTGTAGACACCGTCACCGCCCAGGGCCTTGTCCTGGTTGTCTCGGGTTTCTGAGCCCCGTACAGCAGTACTGACCTCACTGTAGCCACGAACAGCAGCCTCTTGAGGTCATCTCTCATGTCTTTATTTATTTATTATTTGTCTCCTCATTCCATTCAAGATATTCCAGGCAAGTGCCCTTGGGACATCATTATATAATGATATTTTATTGACAGATACGTATCAATGTACATGGCATGCTCTATAGAGAGGTGTCAATGAGATCCTGTTCCGTCTAAGCAGGACATAATGCACCAAGACAATTGTGATAAAAGAGTTAAGTCCTTGACTACCTCGAGCACCTTACTATGGCAGTGGCAATGGTTGTCCTCCATGTAAAATGTTACTTACTTTTACATTTTTCAATTTCAATTTTTCAATTTCCCCGCACTATTGGGGAATGACTGGTGTATTTATTTATTTTTCCCGACCGGCGCTGGTGGTGTCTCTAGCACCGTTCCATTTGATTGCGCAATCATCGTTGTGTATTGGCTGCCGCTGCATGCTTGCCTCTCACTGCGATGATCATTCTGGCTCTCTAGTCTCAACTGATCAAGATGTCAGACAGCATACAATTCATCGTTCATTGTATGCTGGCTGTAGGTGAGCTGCTTCTGCTATGATAGACAGGCTGACCAGAGATCAGATTACTGCAGCAAGCAATATGGGGACAAAGTTATGAGTGTAAGTGAAAGCCGAGAGGAAAGCACACGCACAAAACACATCAAACCTCTGGGGAATCAATGGTGTGATCATGGATTAGGCTACTTTACTTATTCATCAAGGTGAAAACACGAGATTTAATTCCATTCGGTGCCACGGATGCGGCTCCACTCGGATATCAGAACCAATTTCAGCTAGGGGTCCATTACTAAGGTTTGGATCCGTCACCGTCATAAAGAGCTCTATTGTCTAATACGTTCATTATTTATTCTGAATTCGTTATTACCAAGTGATGTTTATATGCAATCCAATATTTATTGTACAGTAATTCTTCCAACTTTCATGAGTAGACCTACATGCTTGAATGTCCCTTAAAAAGAAAGTCAGAAAACTACTCTATTTACAATCTGGACTTTAACCAGAGCTTAGTGCTTATAGCTAGTTAATTCCGAGGAGGACTCATCCATTTGGATACACTCTTCGGAGCTACAGTACACGAAAACAAACAGTGAACGTCATGATGTCGACTTTTTCTTCTTCTCCCTTTCTGAAAAACAACAAGATGATGGAGCTTCTGCCAAAAACTAATTTCGCCCACTTCTTGTAACTGTAAACCAGTACATGTGACAATAAAGTTGATTCTTGTTAGAAACCAAAATGGTCTAGACTGTAACACTAATGGAGCCAAATGGATGGGTTAATTTGATTTAACACTGATGATTTTACTGATTAGATTGGGGACTACCGGAAAAAAAATCGTAACCAAAAGACATATTGCATATCAAACTGGGAGTCCTTGAAAGGTTGAGGAATCACTGGAAAATCACTTGGTGCTGATGGCAACTAATCGAGCAGGAAACTGGTCCGGCAGTGATGGATAACCTCTGCAACTTAATGGTCTCAATTGATAGTGGTGTGTGTGTGTGTGTGTGTGTGTGTGTGTGTGTGTGTGTGTGTGTGTGTGTGTGTGTGTGTGTGTGTGTGTGTGTGTGTGTGTGCATGCGTGCGTGTAGGGGGATGGCAGAGCTGGTAATCCATGATATCCATTGTCATGTCATCTCCATTGTTATAACACCTCTTCAATCTCCCCCCCCCCCCTAATAAGGAGGATTCCCCCATACACAAGGACATGTATTCTCTTCCCAAGAGCAATTGTTAAAGGAGAGTCCTTTCTTGTTTCTTTAATCTAGCCTTCCTCTTGGGGCTGTGATGACTTTTCCAATATCACTGCATTTCTGCAATTAATTGTATAGTCTTCGGCTGAATGCTTAACACAAAGCATGCCAAGAACGCAAAGTCTTATTTTTAGCCCGTTTGCCTCGTGTGTCAAAACGAGAAATCTCATTTTGGATTAATGTCATTACTTGCGCAAGCAGAGCGTGCAAGTAATAGTTTTCGTCCATGTCGCCGTTTGATGCGTATGCGCCGTGCCAGCGTATGACGTAATGACGTAAGGGGCATTACCTTTAATCCTCCCGACACTAAAACATATAGTCATTACGTCACCATCGGAAACCAATTACACCCTGGCATTGGGTCCTTTAATCCACATCTTTATTACGTCATCATTGAGAGCTAGTTGTACCAGTTATACCCTGACGTCATATGCTGCTACGATACATACGCATCAAACGGGGCGCAAAGTAACCACAGTATACCGCTAATCAACTTACAAATTACATATACATAGAGGCATTTCCTTTCCACCTTTCACCTTTCCTTTAATCCACCCGACACTGATCGACATATACGTCACCATCGAAAGCCGATTAATCCACATCTTTATTACGTCATCATTGAGAGCTAGTTATACCAGTTATACCTGTCATATGCTGCTACGATACATAAGCATCAAACGGGGCGCAGAGTAACCACAGTATACCGCAAATCAACTGTTAGACAGCCTACATCTGAATCCTGGCAAAGTTCTCTGGCAAAGTACCGGAGTTTCGCCACTAGATGGTGGCATGTAATTGGTTAAGTTTATACCCTGTCGTACAATGGTGACACACGTAGCCGATATTGTACGACAAAATATTCGAAGTACAAGCTCATATTGGTTGTGAGCTTGTAGATCGGCTATTTGGTCTATTTTCTTTATAAAAATCACACCCGTGTGAAGTAAGGGGCGCCCTTATAATCATACATCATGATCATACAGTACATCATCTCATTCTGGCCAATCACAATTTACGTCCTCACTTTCATCATCAATGTGTGCAATGTTTGTGTTTACACTATGATGTAAAATTATCCATTCATTGTCATGGGAATTTAATGTTTGTGTAGGACAAAGTTTCCACAGGTCCTGGGCCTGGTGAGAGCAGGAGTGGACCTGGACCTAGGAGGGGCCCGGACAGGAGTCAACCCACAGAGCCTAGTCCTTCCACGCGCCAGAATTTGGTTCTCCCAGTCCCGGCAGAGTAGTTCCGGAGCAACGGATTGTGTGGCCTTGCTCATTCCCTGATGGACTGATCGAGGGTAGCTACTGGGACGTAAATCGGGATTTGATCAACCCCCCGGCTGGGTCGCCTGAGTGAGGGGTATGATGTTGGTAGACCCGAAACCCCGTTGACCTCAGGAAACATCACTAAGGAGTAAGGATACGTCCCAGGTGCATCCATGTGATGTATTTTTTTGTTATAGTTATTATATTTATAGTGACTCATGAAATGAAATGAAATGATTACTATATTTACCCAGGGTATCTGGGCTAAGCTCAAGAACTTGTTTCCAGCCAGGCCCTGCTCATAGAACACATTTCATCGTAGTGGTTCAATGCCTTGTTCAAGGGCACTTCAGCGGTGGTAATTTTAACGTGTCGGACCGCTGATTCGAACTGGCGACCTTCCGGTATCAAGACCGCTCCGCTATCCGTTCGGCCACCGCTGCCACTCATAGGAATAGACTATGTGACAACCGGGTATACGTCCCAGGTGCATCCATGCGATGTATTTTTTTGTTGTTGTGGACACACACTAAAAGCTGGACATAGGAGGGGCCCCTCAAAAAACAGTGATTTTTGCCCTCCTATTCCCAGCTTTCCGAGTTTGTATGATGAACACAAACATTGGCTTGTGATTGGCTGATCACCCCATAGCGATGATTTGATTGGCTGAGCAAAGTACATACAAAATAAAAGTGGGCAGAAAAGTGAAGACGCTAAAAGTCATTGCAAATGTGGCACAAACGCCAGGAGCTGCTGGGAAATCGTCTGCTTCCCCAAGCCCTCCAGAGCAAACAGACTGGCGGGTGAAAATCAGAAACAATATACACACCGCCCCAAGTCAAATACATACACTGTCTGATTATACTGTCAGGTTGCCTGACCTGCTCTCAACACACATGCCCTTGTGTCCCCACACATGCACACCAAACTAACTAAATCCACATGCACTCTCCTATGCAGGCGTGCGCGCACACGTCCACACTCCACTTCTGCAGAACAAAAACAGCATGTTTTTACCTAATATTCATTATTGAGTTGTGTTCTTAAAAGGCAGAGCCATTATATCTCCAATGCACCAGCATCAGCTGCACTGCTTCATACAGAGAAAGCCAGTAGTGGTGGAAGGGGGGAAGTCGGTGTTTGCCTGACAGCTCGTCTATAAAAGATTAATTCATTTTAGCCGAGAAATATCTTGGCTAAAATGTATTAATCTTTTGAAGATGCTCGATCCATAGAGTTATAGGCCTATTGAAGTCTATGTATGTCAATCAAATGAACCCCCCGCAGCCTTTCTTTTTCAGCAGAAAATATGCTGTAACACAGACCTGACTCCGCTGGGTTCACCCACCACACAGACTGAAATTATGCATTATGAAATTGACAATGAAGAGTTTGTTTTTAGTTCAATGTTTGTTTTAAAAACACCATTGACAATGATGGGAAAATGTATGTTGCCAACACAAACATTAAATGCCATTAACAATAAAGACATTTTAATGTTTGTTTTGTCACCATTTTGTTTTACATCACCTAATCAACATGAGTTAGACTTTAATATATTAGCGCCCCTCACTTCACACGGGTGTGATTTTTAAATTTTTGCCAGGTGAAGCCCGGCTTATGATCTCTGCTGTTGGCTATGAGGACCTTATGGTGACTTTTGCGGGAGTCTGACCCAATACTCTGAAACGCCACCTAAGCCAATGGAAGTCTGACCCCAGTCACCCCATATACCATTGAAGTGAATAGCGGGGGGCGGGCCTGTCGCTCCTCATCCGCTCTCTATATTATAACTATGGCCTCAAAAGGGGGACAGAAGCGCAACAGAGAACGCTTGTTTCACCTAGCTGTTAATGATACACGTGTCATTCTTGTTTTATGTCGGCTCCACTCGGATCTCAGAACCAATGTCAGCCAGGGGTCCATGACAAATGGACATGGGCATTTAATTGTAGAGCATTGTGGCTTGAGGTGGAGGGACACTGGACAGGAGAATTATGATTGGCTAGTGCAGATTACATGGGCCAGACAGACAGCTTGCACCTGATTGGCTAGTTCGTGGACACACCTTACATGGGATACACATTACATAGCCGCGAGGGACAATGGGTCTGAGCTTGATCCACAAATATGACATTAAATGAGTTCCTTGGCCTGCTGGCACCGTGTACAAGAAATACAAGGCTGATCGCCCCGGCCCAGAAGATTGGAAGATTAGCTGCAGACATTCACACAGAGAGTAACACAGACAGACTGCAGTGATTTCAATATTTCTGTCCAGCGGGGATAATAAAAAATGAGGAGGCAGCAAATGTTCGGTACAATAAAGAATGATGATGAAAACAAAGAGATTGGAAGCAAAGACATTTAATGTTAAATCAGAAAACAGTATTATTACCTCTAACCTACTGTGACAGTGGATTTTTCCAATAAAGGTTAGTTGCATGTTATGGATCTGTCTGTCTCTGAAGAAGACAAAGACCCGTTAAGGGTCGAAACGTTGTGTCTTATGCTTTGATAAACTGCCTTCCTTTTTCAATGTACATATCTTTTGTTCAGCACCTGTCTAATTGTTTTGAGATGTGCGTGCTTCCCTTTGGACTCTGTGTCTGTCTGTCTCGGTCTTGGCTTTCTCCTATTTATGCACATAGAGCAAAGAAATTAAATTAATTTATTATAACCCGATGTCATTCATGAATTAAGAATTGCCTGTTCATTACCAACTTCAAACGCCAAACCAAATTATCAGCAACTCCGGCACCATATTTAAAACCTTCAGCATACGCGTTTGCGCGCACGCACGCATGCACGCACGCACACACGCACGCACACGAAAATAACCAAGCCTGTCACTTCTCTTGTCTTTATGATGGGGCCATTTGTTCCCTTTGAGTCAAATTATAAATAATGGGTGTACTGTATATGTGTTGTATAATGGTATAGTTGGTGCTTTAACAGAGAGCTCTCTCTACAGTTATATGGGGGTCATCCCTATGTTCCACAGGTTCTATGTTCCCCAGGTGCTGTGTTCCCCACTTACCTTAGGGTTTAGGGTTAGCGTTAGGTTTCTGGTTTAAGGACAGTGTTTTGTACTATACAGTTCTATGTATACGAATGTTTGTTTTTGCCATCTTTGTTGAAGAGTCTGAGCAATTATGTTTTATTTTATTTTATGATAGTGTTCATTTTTAGTTGGCTAAGACTAGATCGTTTAAGTAGCCTAGGCAGGCCTAAAGTTCAATGGATTATTCAAAGACTGAGCTTAAATTTGAATTTGCTACTAAAAGTAACACTAAGACTAAGTTGCTAAAATACTTTTAGTCTTACTAGAATTACTAAAATGACTAGGTTAGGTTTCTGGTTAGGTTTAGATTTATTCTACGTGGGGAACAAAGAACCTTTTTTGCATGCTGGGGAACATAGGTACGCTCAGTATGTACTGTACCTTAATGAGTCTGAAGAGCTTGCGTCAATCAGAAGAGCATGCTTGCAATCCCATTCCCAAAGTAAACAAGCAGTACAATATTGGTTTATTGGTTTGGTTGGAATGAGATATAGAATCGAGCAGAGACAGAATGCAGAGGTTAGGGAGTGAAAAACAACAATTGAGCTGCGTTGAAGAACACATTAAGTGGTGAAGAGAAGGCAGGCATGCCGTGCAAGATTGATTGGGGCGTGCAGAACGAAAGACAGAGTAATGTTGGGTTCAGAGAAGACGACGCTAATGGAAAAACCATGTGTGTGTGGAGCAGCTTCCGTATCATCCATCAGTTAAGCCTGGTCTCTTTTGTGTGCGTGCATGCATGTGTACGCTGTGTGTGCCGTGTGTGTGTCGTGTGTGCCGTGTGTGCTGTGTGTGTGTGTGTGTGTGCGCGCGTGTGGGTCCGAGCGGTCTAATGGACCCAGAGCACATAGGGAGCGTGCTTGACAAAAGTTCACATCCATTAATCATAACCTGCTGCTTAGCACAGAGACCTCTGCTACGTTGCTTCTCACCACCTCCCACCCTCAAGTCATAGTTACTCTACCTCTGACCACCTTCAGTGGTGGAAAGGAACTACTCAAGCACATTTACTCAAGTACTGTACTTGACTATACTTTAAGACAAATAAAATGTCCACACTTTTAGAGCAAATCCGTAGTCAAAATGAGGACTTAATTACCTATCATCATTAGATGTCCCAAAAATGTAATAAACTAGAGGTTCTGGCCGTTACGCGGCCCTCAAATCTAGTAACCTATAGGCTTGCACACTGTTACACGAAGTAACGACATCTGTAGCCAGTCACAGCGCTGATATCCACGGGAAAATTTGGAAATACTCCAGTAAACATAATGTCAATGGCAGTCAATGTGTTTTAAGTATAGTACTTGAGTAATGTACTTTCCACCACCTCTGGTATAGGGGTTAAGAGTCTTGCTGACTCGACGGACACATAGCCTTAGACTGGGCAGACCAGGGGCAAACTAGTCACCTTCCCATTCCCAGATGGCCTATCCACCCATCAGCTAACAGCCGCTGTATAGCCACCACTGATGCATTGTTTTTGTTTTCTGAAGAAGAACAGCAACTAAGGGGTTTAATACTGTACCATTAATCAATCAATCAAATGGGTAAATAGCATCAACGTGTCTGCATCAGTATTGCGTTCATAAGACCATACTTTTAGACAACAAGCAAACGCATTCTGCTGCCCGATTGTGGATTTGAAATAGGCTGGTTCTGACTCCAATTATGGTGGAGCAAGAGGCTGCAGTCAACCATTTAAAGGTAGCGTAGACAACATTTCACACACACACACACACACACACACACACACACACACACACACACACACACACACACACACACACACACACACACACACACACACACACACACACACACACACACACACACACACACACACACACACACACACACACACACACACACACACACACACACACACACACACACACACACACACACACACACACACACACACACACACACACACACACACCTCCGACAGGTATATCAAAGTGATTGCCGTCTTTGATGCATTCAATGAAACTAGCATAGACACTCGTATGGCTCAATCAATCAACTCAGTGATTAACCCATTTGAAGTACAAAGGGATCAATTAAGAGTTCCTGCTGAGCTCCCTTGGCCCCTGAATTGTAAGGTATCCTGAATTTCTCCAGATGTCTGGCCAATCAATCTCCCTGTAAAAATACACCACAATATTACTTTTACTGCCAGTGTCAAAAGGTTATAGAAAAAGCTCTATAGAAATGTCAGGTATTCTTTTTTCGCAGTCGAACAAGGAAGATAGATAGACCAAGCCTTAATATTGTTGGTCTTTCCTTTAGAGAGAAAAAAAAACAAGATGTCAGTGAGAGTGAGTAGCTACATTTTCCTACACAATGAAAATGCACTTTTGACACTCTGACAGCAAGAGATCAGGCAGACCCAAAGGCACAACAGAATCAGTATAGAAAAGTTTCTGAAACAGTGTGTGTGATATGGACAACAGCTGCAAGCAACTGCCAAACAAAAATCAAACCAAGCATAAGAACACTGCACGTTGAGATTATTCATTCACCAGTTTGGTGTGTGCATCTCCACAGGTGTACATGATGTACTGTACAATTGCGCATGTGTGCAACTGTGCATGTATGCGTGCATGCACCCGCTGCCTGTCACATTGTAGCAGTAAGTGACTAAGCACATCTATTCAGGTACAGCTGCCCGCAAATAACATGCAGGGCTCATCACAAGAGTGCAGGTTCGGTAACCTCAGCCTAATCAAGTCACGGGGAATGGGAGAGGCTAATTGGAAAGTTTTAATTATAGAGCTTTAGATGATGTGATGATAGCACTTGTCACGCTGCAAAAACTTCTCTGCTCAGCTGGGCGTTTTTTTCTCTCTCTTTTTTTGCTGTTTTCCCAATTCCCAGGAGTGTTTTTTAAATTTTTCTTTCATTCTATTAATTGTGGCTGACAGACAGTATTGTGTAGTAGTGTAGTTGAGAAGGAGAAGGTGGCTGTGTGGCAGTGGAAAGTGTCTTCTGCATGTGTGAGGGAGCCCAGTTACAGTTGGGTGCCACCGATATTGTCCCTCAAAATTTTAAAAAATCCTTCTAAATCCTCCAGTTTTCTGAAATAAATATTTTCACGATTTTTCAAAAATAGCAGACCTACAAGCTCGTAGCGCGCCACTCGGTGGCGTGCTATGAGCTTGTAGATCTGCTATTTTTCAATAGCTAAATTATAACATAATGTTTAAAACACCAAAAGGGGTTCCCGCCCAAAATGGGTTAACTGTCCTTTTGCGCAGATCACGCAAACCTCAGCAAAAAGAAAAGGACAATATCGATGGCCTCCAACTGTACACTGAAATGAGTCCACGCTCGATTTATTCATGAAATTCTGACAACCACAGCGTCTAAGGGCTTTTGAATAAAGTCACTGGCTTTGTTATGCTAGTGTCTGCAAAGAAATACTGAGTTTTTTGTTTTGTTTTTTAATATATGTTTATTGGTAGCGGGTTTCAACAATTTAAGTTTAGTTTGAACATACCATTTTTGGACAGATCCCGATCACCGATTGTTCTTCTCATGATCGGCCGATACCGATCGTGTGAGTCAGAGGAAAATTTTAATATTTCCAAAATTATTATATGTCAAAACACACGTCAAAACTGTTCCTGTGTGATGCGGAGGAAGGGGACAATGTTTAGGCCTGTCACAAAGTGATAGTATACTATATATCTGATTGACATTTATACCACTTAAATGGTGTAAAAGTTCGGTTTCTCCAGATAGGGTAAATTGCCGATCACCGTTTGGAGTGAATATTGGCCGATATGGCAGACTAACTAATTCTAATTCTAATTCTACCAAATGAACTCAGAAGAGAAATAGGGACGGATGGACCATCCCTCTGACCATCCGTCCGTGTGTCCGTCCCTCTGTCACAAAATGTAGTGCTCCTTGACCTGTATTATCTTGAATGACTTGGGTGATTATGACTCAATCCATCTCCGCAACCAGCTGACACATGCGTGTGTGTGTGTGTGTGTGTGTGTGTGGGGGGGGTATGTTTGATAATGATAATGCAGGTATAAAAAAAAATACAAAAGGACTACAAAAAAACTGGTATTTGTTTTGTTCACCTATACTTTGATGTTCGCACACTACACTGTAGTAACTACAGTATGGGTTTGTCCCTGAAGCAAACAGCTTAAGCCTTAATTAATCTCACATTTATTCATGGTGTAATAGGGATTAACATATTGTTTTGTTAGCAAAACAATGATGCAGGCATTTTTAGGTTGTAATGAGAAGCACTGCAGACCGCCCCCCTCTTATCTTTGGCAGAAATTAGAAAGGGTGCAACATCAAAGGACCTCAGTTTAATGGACCTACAAATTCACAAATTCGAATGACTATTTAAACACACACAAACACGGACCCATGCACACACATAAAGCAAAGCAAAGTTACTATATTTACCCAGGGTATCTGGGCTAAAGCTCAAGAACTTGTTTCCAGCCAGGCCCTGCTCATAGAACATTTCATGGTAGTGGTTCAATGCCTTGCTCAAGGGCACTTCAGCGGTGGTAATTTTAACGTGTCGGACCGCTGATTCGAACTGGCGACCTTCCGGTATCAAGACCGCTCCGCAATCCGTTCGGCCACCGCTGCCACTAAACATACATGTACAGACTAGAGATCCACATGCACACATACACATTCAAAGAAACACACTCATATGCAAGTGTGCACGCTCAATCAAGGAGAGGGAGAGAGACAGAGCAACTTTAAGTTGGCAGAGAATACATTTTTGCAAGGTGAATGATACAAATATAATAAATATACCTGCTGCCATCTATTGTGCTAACTGCTAATAGTGTGTACAATAGTGTGACAACACCTCAGGTGTTCCCTCTTATAGTTTCCCACCAGAGACACCGTTATGCCTAATTTAGGTGATGCTTAATTTATGCTCTGCCGCACAACAGTGTCATGCATGCATTGGGATTTAGAATGATGAGCCACTAGTGTCTCCGTTTCCACTGCAGGGAAGGATATGCCCCGTCTAATAAAACCTTGAGGCGCATCAAATAGTATGCAGAAGGGAAAAAGTTACATATTTTGTAAAGATTCACGATATAATCTGTAGCATAACAAAATCGGCCATAAAAATGCCATATCAGTATCGAATCTGTCTCAAAATAATAACAGCTCAGATGGGGATCCGTGCACATTTGCATATGAATTTGGGGGTCCTTGACATACAATTTACAAATGCAATTTAGGCATTTAGCACACGCTCTTAATCCAGAGCGATTTACAGACAAGAACCACTTTATTAAACAACATTAGGAAGCAAGCCCAAATAAGTAACTTTATATTGTTGTATTGTGCTTTCTGCTTTGACAATGTAAACGTATGTTTTCTCATGCCAATAAAGCCCATTGAATTGAATTGAATTGAATTGAATTGAGTGTGTGTGTCAAGGGGGGGCATGTGCAGGTATATTTTCTCATCTCAACTCAGAGTCATCGGTAACTCATCTGTCAACTGAAGCTCTGAGTGGTGCACTACGACAAGTCTGGTCCCCTCTGTCTCGCTCTGTCCTCTGTCTGTTTTTCCACTGGCTCTCATCGTTGTTTAGCTCCCTGTCACTGTCTCTCTCACCGTCTATCTTGTCTGTCTCTCTCTGCCTCCGTCTCCCCTTCCATTTCTCTATTTGCATCTATGTCTATTTGTCTGTCTGCCTTTCTGGCTCTATGGTTCTGTCTCACTTTTCCTGTTCATCAGTCTGTTCCTCTTTTGTGTCTGTCTGTCTGTCTGTCTGTCTGTAACAGCCCTAGCCCTACCCCCTGTCTCTTCAAACAGTGAGCTGTATACGTAACTGAGAAAGGTCACTACCACTGATACAGAGTCAACAGTCTCACAAAAGTGTTAACAGACTCTCCCTCACAGGATTATGGTGGTAACACAGGCATGTAAACAACTTGTTACGCAATATACATGTGAGTGGGTATAGACTAGAGCAAGGCTATTACACCTGCCGATGTCAAGAGAATACTGAACAGTTTGGGCGTTATGAAAAGTGCATGAGGGCACATAAAGCACAGCTTCTGTTTCACACGTGCAAGTGTACTGTAGAGAATATCTCTGATTAGTAGGCGCACCAGACAGACAGACAGACAGACAGACAGCTGGATGAAGCTGGAACAGAATCTGACAAAGGCAGTGAATATTAATTCACACATTCACACATCTACTGTATCAGCCTCCACAGAAGCAGCATTTTCTCCCTTCAAACTCATGGATCACAGCCTATACGGATGATGGAATCAAGCAGGGCATAAATTAGCATCTCCCATCAGCCACCACACATCACCACGTCGTTGCTGAAGATGGATTATTCACTGGCCATGACGCATGGTATCATGAAACGGGGTCATGAATAAATTCCCCAGCGTCTGTACGTACATATTTACAAGGTAGCCCTTACGCATAGATGCAAATTTACTACAAGCCAGCGCACACACGCATGTGTGTGTGTGTGTGTGTGTGTGTGTGAGTGAGTGAGTGTGTGTGTGTGTGCATGCGTGCGTGCGTGTGTGTTGATCATCTCAGCTTAGCTAGGCGTGTTACACTTATTACAATCATTAAAGATAATTTCAATTACTTTGCTTAATGATGACATTGTCATCGTTTCCATGTTGAAACATTTTCATATATTTTCCCAAAAATTCAAAATGAGCAGATTGGCAATTTCTAATAGTATAAAATTATTAAATATGGCCTATTTTGGGTACATATTTATTTTGATTATTGGTACCAGTCACTGTCAGTACAGCACAGTTTATTTAAGCACATCTGCCAAGACTGCCATGTGCAATATTTGTTTATGTTTATGCAATGTAAAATCACGATCGTGACAGCCCTATGTATTGGTCGGGACATCAAACTCGCATTTTGGCCTCTCCCTCTTCATTGTCATTCTGCAGGTGTGGCTGTTGTGTGCGATGGGAGATACTCTCCCAATCCCAGACACATCCCCGCTGGATCCTCAAGCTTCACTGCACTGAGGCAGACTGCATGCGCACACGCACACACACAGTAAAATCCCAAGTCGTAATCTAACCCTGAGAGTTACAAATGGATACAAAATCATTTTGGATAGGATTTTACTGTGAATCGAGAAGAGACAAAATGTTCTCTCTCTGTTTGTGTGTGTGTGTGTGTGTGTGTGTGTAGGCTGCAAGACTCCAACTAAAGCTATCCATTTGATTTTGTTATCATCCGCTGGGTTTTTCATATACAGTTTAATTTGCCTCCCCAGACAATAGAATATCAAACTAAATGACAATACATTCCACTTTCACAGACAGCATGAATGCATTAGTCGTATTAGGATCATCTGTCCCCATCATTATCCATTATTCTGCAATAATAATTGGGCCCATATTCTCACAAGCTTCAGTCCCCTTTTCACGTCTGTGAAAAACAATTTCATCGATCACATTTAATCTGATTACTGAAATCTCATTAAATGACAAATGTATTGCTCCTACCTTGACCAATGTGTACCACAGCGCATATGTGTCTGTGTACATGCGTGTGTATTTCTGTCTATGAGGGAGACAGTGTGTGTGTGTGTGTGTGTGTGTGTGTGTGTGTGTGTGTGTGTGTGTGTGTGTGTGTGTGTGTGTGTGTGTGTGTGTGTGTTGAGGGGGGTCCTCTTAAAGATCAGATCACTCAACATCACTCCTGTCTGCTCTTTCAACCACATTCATTCAATTTCACCTGCCACCGTTTTCCATTCATCTTTTCTTCCCTCACTCGCTCCTTAAATCTGCCCCGTCTTTGTCATTCTCTTCCCCTCTCTTTTCATCATTCTGTCCCCATCTATCGTCCCTCTCTTTTTCTGTCTCCCCCGGTCTCTCTCTCTCTCTCTCTCTTTATCTTCTACTCTCCATCCATCTTTGACGTCCCCCCCAGTGTCAACCGCCGCCCTGTGTCACTCCTCCCTTGTTGTGCCCTCTCTATCGACCCCCCCAACCCTCCCCCCCATCTCTTGCCCTCACATCTTCTGCCCGCTGGAGGTTTGGGGAGTGGTAACATCAATCTGGTGCTCACTAGCACCAGGCTAGTGCGTGTTTCATGTACAAACACAGGACTCTACACATGTTTGTTTGTGTTGGTAGTGTCGGACCACGCAAGCACGCCACATGTTAGGCAAGAGTTTTATTTGTCAATTTTTCATGCTAGCCTCCAATATCATTTTTCATATTTCATCAGTTAATAATGAATATAACTAAAATGTAGAATAACAATGTACAGTACTGTAAATGGTCATTGATTTATTATTCACACTGCCGAAACAACATAATAAAAAATTTGTCTTAGTGTTTTCCCCCCTAATAAAGTTGTTTTATTTGTTTTCTCATGCCCCCTATACAGTTGAGTATTCATATAGACACTGAAGACACTTCATATAGGCACTTGCTGCACTTAATTATCTGTTGGATTTGGATATTAACTATTAAGTAGCCTTTGATTTAAAAACAAACATAACTAGAAAAAGTGCCCTTCTGGGCACAGGTCTCCACCAGGAGGATAGGATTGTGTGTGTGATGTTTGGCAAAATGTTTAGGAGCAATATAAACGTGTGTGTGTGTGTGTGACGCGGCTTGACCTGTTGTAGCGCCACCATGAGGCTGATTTGAAAACTGTCAAGTGGCATTTCTTCCAAAGCCTAGTGGGAATATGCATGCACAGTTTCACCACAATCGGACGCTGCGTTGAGTAGTTGTGGCGATTTGTACAAAGCGGGTACAAAGCGGGCTACTCCTGAAAAGTTTAGAAGCCAATCGTAGCCCATGAGGGTGGATTATGAGAAATCAAACAAACCTGTCTTGATCACATGACTATGAAGAGCATGTGTACCGATTTGCGTGAAATTTGGATAAAATCTGAAGGAGTAATATTAGAAAATGTGTTTTACATATGTCAGCCTCCTGGTGGCGCTATAAAGAGCAGATGTGAAAAATTCCAGGCAAAGGTTTTTCCTTGGCCTCTAGGGAGTTGGCATACAAAGTTATCCACAGATCCGTGCAGTTAGAGGTAAAAACACTTTTCGGCCAGTTATAGCGCCACCATGAGGCTGAGTTGAAAATGTTCATGTGGCATTTCCTCCTCGGCCTAGTGGGAATGTGCGTGCACAATTTCACGGAAATCACACAATGTGTTCATGATTTGCAGCATTTTGTTTGAAACTGAGCACTCCTGCGAACTTTGGAAGCCAATCTTAGCCAATCAGGATGGAGTCTGAGAAATCTGAAAGACCTGTTTCGTTGAATGGCTCTAGAGAGACTGTGTACCAATTTGCGTGATGTTTGGACAAAATCTGTAGGTGTATTGTCCAAAAACTTGTTTTGCACAAAGCGGCCTCCTGATCCTAATGACAGCAACAGAAGCTTGTGACAAGACTCCCTGCTGTGAAGTGAAACACAAATAATATTTGTGAACAGATTGGCATTCTAAAAATGCTGTTACATCTCTCTGCCTCTACTACTCTCTCATTTTCAAGTCCCTATATCTCTAACTGCACTTCTCACCAACCAATCTCTGCCTACCTCTTTCATTGTGCACCTCTGTCTCCTGTTCCCCCCCCCCCAGCCCACCCTCTCTATCTGTCTTCGGTCATTTATCACTGCAGACAGGAGCCGATGGTCCCTCCGGGCCCCTACGGTATCTTCACGGTGAGGGGCCCCACTGCATGCTGGGAGGAAATATCCACTCATGAAACACCAGGACACTCTGAGTGCCTCCGTTCCCCATATAGTGCTCTCACTCTGTACAGAGATGTTGCAGGTTGTCGCTGTCGGGTAGAAACCTTGTATGTCCCAACACAGTTACTTTTGAGGAAATGGGGAAAAAATAAGTTCCAATATACTGTAGTTATTATTTAATCACACGCTCTTGTTGATATTTGTCAATGGTTCAATATTTATACATATAAAAAACACAGGGCAGACAATGAAAACATTGAAATATGGAGATACAAGGTTTCTTCCCGCCAGCAATGAGGTGTCCAATTGTTGCTCCAGACAAGGGGGCGATAAGCAGACGTTTGTGTGTCTGTCTGTCTGTCTGTCTGTCTGTCTGTCACAGCTCAAAGGTCAAAGTAACTGTGGCCCTCACATGTTCGTTAAATTCCATCGTTCGTTAAATTCCATCATTAATTATACTTGGATAGACACGGATTAAAACAGCAACGGGTTGGGAGTCATACTGTATAACCGCGATGCAGTATTTCTAGAATGTTCTGTAGATGGATATGCATTTGGTATCGGTCCACTGATAATATCTGACGATATGGGACTACTGTGGATATATGTATATCGGTATCAGATATCAGATATCAGATATCAGGTATCAGATCTGCTTGTTCAAAAATATCTGTCATGGGTCAAAAATCTCATACCGGTTAGCCTTTTTGGTAATCATTATGAATGCATGCAACGCAACCATCAATACAAAGTGAGATGCTGACCGAGAGCCTCCACACTCCAAACCTTCTGGCAGGGATATTGCCAACAGCCCCCCCGCTGCTTATGAAATCACAGAGCAATACTCTCCGTTTCTCTCTCTGATCATCTGTTATAATGAAACACAGCGGGTGAACTGAGAGTGACTATAGGCCTATATCCACAAGTCATGGAATGTGGATCTAAGCACAATTAAGTTTTCCTCTGTGTGAGTTTTGCCTCCCGGCTCACTCTCCTCAGCTATAGAAATTGCTCATGGAAAGGTTTTCAAAAATAGCAGCGTGCTTGATCTAATGTCCATGTCGGTACATTTAAATTTGTTTCTACAGGTTTTTAAGTATAGATCATTTCCATGAGGCAAAATACAATATTAAATGGTTTCCATTGAAACTGAGCCTGGTGACAAGAGGTTAATGAAACAGTATCTCAACCATAATCTGACTCCGCCAGATGGTGTCAGGTTAACTCAACCATAGACGAAGAGAAATGTAGCACGAGTCACTGTCACCGTATATAAAATCAAAAATAAATCTTTCTAGAATGATGTCTTCTGCTCCTTCAAACCGTGAACAAAGCGAGATGACGAGTTACATACTTGCCATGTTGAATAACACTGTGTTTACAAACAGATGCATGCTGTATGGGCGCATTTGGCGGTGCTCGGACCATAGATATTAAAAATCACACCGGTGTGAAGTGAGGGGCGCTAATATATTAAAGTCTAACTCATGTTGCTATAATTAGGTGATGTAATGATGATGTAAAACAAACAGTGTCAAAACAAACATTAAATTATCTTTATTGTAAAGACATATTGTGCCATAAAATTTGACACGCACCCCAGAGCCGGAAGTGATAGTACTCATATAGTGTTTGTTCAGTAACAGGAGTCTCCATGTCTCTCCAGCTTTTTATTAAACCATAAAATGCATTTTCATAGTCGGGATACCAGTTTTATCCAATCAGGATTGAGAACGCAGTCAGGATACAGATTAAACAAGTGTAATTGTAAGTGATGACACAAAGAAATGAGCAGACAAAATTGGAACTGGAACACTATACAAATATAAGCTGATAAGCGACTCTCTTCTGATTGCCTATACTTTTATCACCTACCTGAAAATGTATTTTCTGTTTATTAAAGAGCTGGAGAGACTGGGAGACTCCTGTAACTGAACAAACACTCTATAGCAATGATTACTATCAGAATATAGTGATTTAACCTTTTGACAAAAAAAACGTTTTGTTTTAACCAAAAAACTTTTTGTTTTAACCCCAAGCTCCCAGAGTGGCTGGCCAACGTTCAAGCCGCCCCACTCTACTGGCCAAAGCTGGGACTGCAAGGCAGGCGGTTTTGCCCGTGCAACCGAAGATTTGGTGTCCAAATGCGTAAATAGAGCGTTCTTCCAGGTCCTTCAAACGCCACTGAGCAACTGAAATGAATAGCTGGGGGCGGGGTTGTCCGGTTACTGTATATATATATAACTCTATGGTTAACCCCAATGGCTGTGAAGTGACACCAGACGGTCCTCTTACCTTTCTGTAGACTATCATGTTCGGGGAGTCATCGTCTGGGTCCATGCTGCTCATGGACTTCATGGAGAGCAAGGACCTGGTCGAGGTGGTCTGCACACTATCCTTGGTCTCCTCGGGTTCCACGGGGCCCTCAGTGGCCCCTGGAATACTCTGCTCCTCCTCCTCCCTCTGCTCCGACTGCTCCATCTGCTGAGTAGCCTCAGCCATAGCGTTGATTTCTGTTGTTTTCTCTCCCTCTAATTATCTCTCCCACTTCCCTTGTTAGTCCCTTGTCTGTCGTCAGCCCGTCCCTGCTTCCTCTGTCTGGCGTTCCTTACACTCTTCTCCGTCTGCCCCCCCCCCCTCCTTCACGTCTTCTGGTCCTTTGTGGTCACCGGCAGCTGTAGAGAGAGAGGGACCAGTTAAGATACTGTAGATCGGTACATCTCAGATCTCACCATTGCCTGCATGTTAACATTTCTCATCCGTCAACACAGCTTTTTCGGGTTGCTTTTTGTAGTTTGTCACTGGGGAAGAGAGGGACACATCAACAACAACATGTACCATATTATGCGTGTCTCTACACTACTTCTATATACTTTTTACTCTTCTCTCAAAATTTCACCACAGTGTCAGTCCTGGCAACAATAGATACCATGGCATCATACCAAATTATTGCTACATCATCATACAATACTGTAACTGAATGTTATCTGCTGAAAAATCTATAGGCAGCGCCAGTGACATAATCAATACTACTGTAAACGACTATGACCTGTAAACATGGCTTACATGAGGGTGATGGCAAAAGACTGGTGGATAAAAAAAATAAAACAATGGCATGTCCCATCTTCTACTAGAGCAGCTTACAGTACATCATCACCCCAACATCACCCCAGTGTTTCAAACAAGGAGAAACACACATGGTACAAACATCCCCCACAGCATTAAGCATGTACCCACCTGATTCAAACAGGGCAAAATAAATCACTAAAGCATTTGGTATTGCCGCGGATATGAGACCCTGCTCTGTAGTGCAAAATACAGGCGTTATGAACATGCATAATGTAATTCTGCCCCATTACACGGTTCCTTCACAAGCCCATTTAAAAACAGAATTGTTCATGTTGTTAGAATTTGTTCATTCAATGTTTTATAAGCAGCTGTTTTGGTTTTAAATACTGTACGCAGCTAAGAAGACACAGCAGAAGATGGGTCAAGTAATAGCTTCATCATTCATCAAAGGACATTTTTCTGGCATTTCTACTTTTTTGCTAGTCTACATTACGTTCAGCAGGTTTCCACCAGGCAGGGTGGCCCTACCAGGCGTCTGATGCAGCCGTCAGGACACAAGGAAGCTGTGTGGGAAATAGACGTTGCTGTACGACATATGTGGAGTTGCGTATAGTG
The DNA here is from genome assembly GCF_951216825.1 of Electrona antarctica. Taxonomy (NCBI): domain Eukaryota; kingdom Metazoa; phylum Chordata; class Actinopteri; order Myctophiformes; family Myctophidae; genus Electrona; species Electrona antarctica. The sequence goes on from NC_136798.1 coordinate 23,671,233, forward strand.
AACAAAAGTAGTGTAGAGAAGTGTTATAGGCCAAAAATGTGAGGCGGGCTGTTAAGACCAGCATAGGCCAACATCATGCAGGTTCTTTCTTGGCCTACTGGGAGTTTCACACTAAGTGGACAGTACACTGCGTTCCTGATTTGTGCCATTTCATGCAAAATGGGCCTCTCCTGCAAACATTGAAAGCAAATCATAGCCATCGAAATGGCATTTGAAAAATACTGCACATCTCTACCACCTGTTTCTCTTTCTCTGTGCCTGTCTGTTTCATCCAGTGTTCAGGCACTTAGGGGTGTGCGTTCACGTCTGACCCTCTGACACCTGTCGAAATACTGATATCTGAGGAGCACCAACGCAAGTGAATGACCGGAACAGAACAAGAGGATGCATCATTGCAAACTACTGGAGGTTACGTGAGAGGTGGACTGGAGGAGTGGAGATGAGACTGAGGAGAGGAGATTCAAGATACAAGAAGTTGTATTTGCCCCTGACGTATACAGGTACAAGCAGCGCAATGATGTTGAGACTTGTCCTGCAGATTGTGCTACATCTAACAATAAATGCGCCACCTCTCTGTATGTCTGTAATCTGAATTCCACGTAACCCGAGAAATGTGGGCATAAAAGGGACACAGACATAATAACTGGGTGGGGCATACATTTCCAACTTGCATCGTTCCTCCGTCCTCTTATCTTATCTTATCTGGACAGGTCCCAAATCCAGATCACCCCTAGATCTCCATATCACAATGATGTTCTGACATCACAACCGACCTCAGCCGACCTCAGCCTTTATTAGCCAATTACAAAACACCTGATCACCCCCCTAACGGGCACTGATCACCGACTCTCTCCTGATTGGCTTGAAAATTTGTCACCTACCTGAAAATGTTTATTAAAGAGCTGGAGAGACTCCTGTTACTGAACAAACACTCTAGTCTATAGCAATTCTATCAGAATATAGTGATTTAACCTTTTGACAAAAAAACTTTTTGTCACTTACCCTACCTTTAATCCCATGCCCCCAGAGCGGCTGGCCAACGTTGAAGCCACCCCACTCTACTAGCCACTGGAACTGCAAGGCAGACTGTTCACAATGATATTCTGACATCACATGCTCTATATTAGCCAATTATTGATCACACCTGACGGGCACTGTTCTAGTACATACAACAAAAACATGTTAAAACAGGAACATTTAGAATGTCTAAATTATACAAAATAAAGAATAATATGAATATACAGTGATAGGGCTATATGCTAATACTTAGGGTCTTAGACAGGCACAGTCGGATAGGTCCGGAGATAATGTGTACTGATTTTTGTGATATTTGGACAAAATTTGTAGGAGGAGCAAAACGTGTTTTTAGAAGAAAATTCTAAATGGCGGAAATGTATCCTGAAGGAAATGGGCGTGGCCTATATGAGGAGTTGTGGCATGACCCAAGGAATCCAGGGGAAAATAAATGTACAGCCTACGGTTCAAGAGTTATAAGGCGAAACATAAAGTGGGCTGTTATAGCGCCACCATGAGGCCGACTGATGTAATTCTTTTCAAATTCATTTTTTGAGGGGCGCGCCGCTAGCCCCTCCTATATTCAGCTATAGTGTAGATTATTGTCCTAAGAAACTGAAAAATGAATGGAGCTAGAATTTACGCCATATGTGTCTGAGCTAATCGGCTATTTTTGTGTTAACAAAACATTAAATGCCATTAACAATGAATGGAGAAGTCATAAGTGGACGAGCAAATCGCCTATTTTGTCTCTTCTTTTTGTTTTACATCATGAAGATGTATGATGAGAGCGCCCCTCACATCACATGGGTGTGATTCTTTTTTAATATTATGAATCTCCTCTCAAAGTTTTTTAACTATAGCACTCAGAGAAAGAAATACTTGAATGTGAGCTTTCACATTTTCCCATTCAAGTCAGTAGGAAATGGGCTCTATGAAGCCAACACTACCGCATTCAGTTTGGGCCGCCGGAACGCTTCCGGTCGGCAGAAACTCATTCACTGTCACCGTCTCCACACCTTAGCGCAAAACGGTCTTAAGCTGCGCACTTCTTAAGCTGCGCGCAGTTTAAATTCTGAGTTTTTAGACAGCTGGTGGATTGAAATTAAGCTCCACCTCCGCGGAAGACTTGAGCGGAGGAGAGCGTTTCCGGGAATCTGGCCGTCGCGCAAGAATTCCGCGGAGGTGGAGCTTAATTTCCATCCACCAGCTGTCTAAAAACTCAAGCTTTAAGCTGCGCGCAGCCGAGAACGTGCGCAGCTCTTTTCATAGTGTGGCAACAGCTTGTGAACGTACGGTCGTGATTTTGTAGGAATAAAGTTCAGTACTTTATACAACACTATTTAATTTGATAATGTGATGGCGTAGTTTTTCATAGTTTGTATTATTTGTGTTGCGACGTTGACATGATGACATGAGTTAGAAACGTATTAAATCTCCTGTCAAAAACGAGAGCTCTTCATGGACTTCTCCGTTGTTGCCATGTCCGCTTGTTATAAGCGACTTGGGGCTTGGCTTCTTTTCATAGACCTGATTGCTTATTTCTCACACACAATCTGGCGACACCTACCTCTCGTCTCCAGCTGTTATACACAGCAGTGTAACAACCCGTGTTGCCAGATTGTGTGAGAGAAATAAGCAATCAGGTCTATGAAAAGAAGCCACTCCACACTTATATACTAAGACTATAGGACATCGGCAGCTACTTGAGAATAGCAGATCTACAAGCTCACAATGCGTCGTTGTGAGCTTGTAGATCAGATATTTTCCAAAATAGTTTTTGTTTTATACAAATAAAAACCTGGCACAAAACATTCAGATGGGGGTCCGTGTGCACAAATACATGGGGGTATGTGGCTTTATGACAATGTTTGAGCAGAATCACAGGTTTAAACAACATTATAGGGAACAAGCCTAAATAAGCATACAGAAACAAGCCCCGAAAAACACAACCTAACCTGTCAATATTTTCAAGCAACTTTACTGAAAAACAAGACCAAAGTCGCTTATAAAAAGCGGACATGGCAACAACGGATAAATCCATGAAGAACACTCGTTTTTAACAGGAGATTTAAGACATTTCTAACTCATGTCATCATGTCAACGTCGCAACACAAATAATACAAACTATGAAAAACTATGCCATCACATTATCAAATGAAATAGTGTTGTATAAAGTACTGAACTTTATTCCTACAAAATCACGACCGTACGTTCACAGTGAATGAGTTTCTGCCGACTGGAAGCGTTCCGGCGGCCCAAACTGAACACGGAAGTGTTGGCTGCATAGAGCCCATTGGGGTTACTCTAGTCTAGAAGAAAAATAAACGGGGACAATAACACTAGTCTGGTTGCCCTGTTAGGTCAACCACAATAATGACCAGCGTTTCCGTGTGCAGTGGCAGCGGTGGCCGAACGGATAGCGGCGCGGTCTTGATACCGGAAGGTTCCTAGTTCGAATCAGCCGTCCGACACGTTCAAAAATTACCACCGCTGAAGTGCCCTTGAACAAGGCATTGAACCACTACGATGAAATGTGTTCTATGAGCAGGGCCTGGCTGGAAACAAGTTCTTGAGCTTAGCCCAGATACCCTGGGTAAATATAGATTTCATTTCATTTCATTTCAGTCAATTTCTGATCAAAAACAGCAATGTTCACCCAAATGTGCAAAGTGACCTTGTGCAAATCTCATGTGCACAAGTATGACTAGGGAAGGGACGAGGCCGGGCGAGCGAGCAGGTGGCCCCGGTAGGCAGGCCGGGTCCACTGATCACCACCCCGGCCCACGCCAGACGCCCGTACAAACCGGAGTACACACCTTTAGCTACTCTGTAATCGATGTTGCTCTTCTAACACCAGCTTATTAAAGAATGAACCAAACAAGACTTTGAGCCAATTCGCTTTCCGATCAATCATTTAAAAATGTAAATAGAAACTATCACTCAACTCGCTTACCACAGAACATTTGTTTCATTCCACTTAGTCCCTAACAGGCTTGATGTGATGTGCCAAACTTTCCCCACATTGGAATTGTTTTTAAAGCACGTGCCCTCAACTGAATTTTATCTAAATGGATTCCAGAGCATGCAATCACTAATGGCCCCGACAACATTTTGTACCTCAGTGTTACACATTATCCTCAGACTCAATTATGATCCTGTGTACTGCAGAACTGTCTTGCAATGTACAACTGTAATGTATATTTTACCCACTCAACCTGGCGTCCGTATTTTGGGCACGTATCTCTACAACCTGTTTCTCTTACTCTGTAGTAAAGTACAAATAAAAATCACGCACGTGTGAAGTGAGGGGCGCTCTTATCATCCTACATCATCTCATTCCGGCCAATCTGAATTTGCGTCCTCACCTTCGTCTTCAATGTTTGTGTTACGTGTTGTGTTGTGTTTGTCTTTACACACTCAAAATTGTCCATTTATTGTCAATCAGGTATTTAATGTTTGTGTTAGGACAAAGTTTGTGTTTACACACACACACACCAAAAGCTGGACATAGGAAAAAAGAATTGACAAACAAAAAACAGTTAAAAAATAGCAGATCAACAAACTCTTGACACATCATGATTTCAAATCGGCATGACAGAGTAGGGTGTAAGAGTGGTTAAGCTGCTGTTAAAGCCTGATTTCTACTTTGTCATATGACTTGTGTCCCAAGCTGAAAGTCTGAAAACCGATCTACCTGTACAAGCTCAGTAGTGTGTGGAGGAGTACTCCTGGGGCACAAATGAAACAGACAGAATGGAGTGTTAGTGATAAAGACAATAGGGGTAAAACCATGAGTAGTCGAACTGCAGTAATCAGTTTATTCAATTAGGAAAAACAAGAATGTTATCAAATTATCTATTTTCGATAGAAAAAAATATATTGTGAAATACATTTCACGATTGTTGCACAGAAACCGGCTTAAGTGGTTAATCAGACTAATCAATTTAGTCACTTATAATCAAATTATTTTTTTCACCAACAAACCCTTTTCTCAATTATTCAATGAATTGAAAAAAATCACACCTGTGTGAAGTAAGTGGTGCAACTCCGGGGGGGTTGCACCACTTACTGGGGTAAGTGGTGCAACTCCCCGGGGGGGGGGGGGGGGGAGTTCCAGACCCACAGGAACGCACCCAGGGTGCCGGCCCGATTCCGGCGAGCCGCCCCGCGTCCGAAACGGTTGAGAAATGACAGAGTTACCGTGTGGGGGTCCCTCTACTGTATACCTCTACTGTACTGTACTGTACTGTCACTGTACTATACTGGCACACCCAAAATCACCATATATACAGTTAATATGTGCGTGTGTGTTTGTGTGTGTGTTACAGTAGGTTGCGCACAGGTGGTGAAAAACAACCATGCTGTTTTCGTGCTCAGGCGCACCCACCCAGCCACCCACCCACACACAGTCACTTAAGGAAGTGGTTGCACCACTTAAAAATTAGACAGAATAATCGCTAAGATCACCAATAGTTGCAGCCCTAAAGGATACAGTATAAGCACAGTATTGCAGTCTGACATCAGCGTTTAGTGGCAGTGTAAACATACCGTGTCACAGGGTCCTGTTAGTGGTGTATATCGAATAGCCTGTACCGAATTAACCAAAATTAGTTGCCACACCAACATATAAGCTGGTGCACCAGCACCATACCCATTCACAACACCACCACTCCACGTTCAGTGGGGAAGAGGAGCGCTTGCTTTTCTAGTGAACAGTGAACTAGCTAACTAGCTCACAGTGCTTTTTTTAACCCACTTTGAACAGAAGTGAACAGAATGAAAACGTTTATATTGGTTAGACTTTCAAATAGCCTACACAGGTATACAGTATACTGTAGGGTTAAAGTAGTTAAACAGATTTTGATGCTGTATCAAGTCTCCTAAGGAGGCGCGTCTGTAAGCCGAAGGGGTATCCGGACATTCTGTAAGAACGTCCCTCAAGGACCCCTGGGGGGACGTGGACGCCACTTTGAGAATCACTGCCCTAGAAGCTGGGTATTCTTCAAAGTTAAAACAAAAAATATAGTTTTAATAAATTACACATCTGTTTAATTATTTTTTTGTATCCAAAAAGTATCGAACCGGGACACCAAAATATCGAACCGAACCGTGAATTGTGTGAGCTGTTGTACCCATAGTATATACGTATACAGTCCCATTGTGACTTTTGTCACACACGCACATGTAGTTCACTGTACCCTGATCTGTCACTAATTAGCACAGCTCAAAAAGTGGAGCAAGCAAGCATCCCTCTACTGTGTGTGTGTGTGTGTGTGTGTGTGTGTGTGTGTGTGTGTGTGTGTGCCCAGGTCAGTCTACGATGTCTATTGGCATGACAGGGTACTCCACTAATATAGGCCTACTGTATGGGGATTTGTCATTTTCAGCTATTAGTGTAGATTTTCGTCTTACACAAATTCCCAGGCAATGAATGGAGAAATTACGTGTGGACGAACAAATCGGCTAGTTTTGTCCTAGACAAATATTAAATTCCCCTTGACAATGAATGGAGAATTTACGTCATGATGATGTATAAGAGCGACCCTCACTTCATACGGGTGTGATTTTTTTAGCCCCTCCTATATACAGGTTTAATGTTTGTTTTTAGTTCAATGTTTGTTTTAAGAACGCCATTGACAATGAAGGGAACATGTACGTCCTTTTGTCACTAACACAAACATTAAATGCCATTAACAATAAAGAGAATTTAATGTTTGTTTTGTCACCATTTGTTTTACATCACCATTACATCATCTAATCAACATGAGTTAGAGTACTTTCATATATTAGCGCCCCTCACTTTACATGGGTGTGATTTTACCTATGATTGTATCTATGGGCACGTTAAAAGTCGTCAACGACAATGAATTAAAAGCCGGTCGGTCAGGCGTTTCTCTAGATACATGAGCTACAGACGCACAGACGAGACGAGATTTTACGCATTTATAGTAGGATACACTTATCAATTATTATGGTATTCAATTGTTAGAAGAATCGTTAAGAAATGAATTGATACTAGTTGCAGCACTATCTCAGATGTAGCTCTAAATTGTACTTTGTTGAATTCTAAAATAGTTTTCATTTCAATGACCCCCATAACTGTCAGAGTTACAGACATAGATCCCCTCAGAGAATTAACCCTGAGGGTCCCTGGACCCCGCTTTGAGAACAACCATGATGTAAATATTATAACGTGCATTATATAATAAATAGTAGGCCTACATAATATGTAGATTAACGGGGCAGCTGTGGCTCAAGAGGTAGAGGAGGTCGTCCAATGATCCATGGGTCGGCGGTTCGAATCCCGGCTCCTCCTGTCTACATGTCGAAGTGTCCTTGGGCAAGACACTGAACCCCAAATTGCTCCCGATGTGCTGGTTGGTACCTTGCATGGCTTCCGCTGCAATCGGTGTATGAATGTGTGTGTGAATGGGTGCATGTAATGCACAATCTATGTAAAGCGCCTTGGATAAAGGCGCTATATAAATGCACCATTTACCATTTAACAGTGCAAGCGAGCAGTACAGTAAACATAGTATACTATACTGGTTCACACCTTTGCATTGAGAAATAGGTCTTGTCCCGTGCAGTGTATGAAAGAGTGAATACATAGGCTAATAATATGGATGTAGGTCTGCATAACAATTTATATGCAAATGTACAATGTTGCAGTATCACGGTTGTGCAAGAGAAGACGACACAAGTGTTGTCTTAACAACAGGTATATATCACCAATGAACACCATCGCAAATTTGAATATAGCTTTTCTCATTCAGAATGAGACAAATGTGTGATAATCCCTTCAGGGGCTGTGCCATCATTCTAAATAGGCCTAACCCCAGCAGTATAACCCGCAAGTCAAATCAATAGATAATGTATGAGCAAAAAGAACAGTAGGATAATGGTGGTCTCTAATACTGTATTGTCAGCTAAATAACTTAATTTGAAATGTGTTCATATTCAAAAATCGAATGAGGGAAAAAAAGAACATGGAACAAACATGCATGAATCTAAAGTGTCAATGAATGTCAAAGCTGTCCATGCTCTTCAAATCTCTTTATGCATGATGTAGCAGCCTATCATGTATGCATTCAGTTTAGTTGCGAGTTATCTGGCAGTTATGCTAAATGCCTACACACACACACACACACACACACACACACACACACACACACACACACACACACACACACACACACACACACACACACACACACACACACACACACACACACACACACACACACACACACACACACACACACACACACAATTGTCCCCCAATATATGCGGTCATTAACACTATTCTGGGCTGATATCCTGGCGCAATCACATTTATAGATAGCCTGTATGGCTAGCCTGCACTACGCACGCACGCGACGCACGCGCGCGCGCACACACACACACACACACACACACAATCACAGTCACACAGTCTCACACACACTGCGCGCGCACACAAACAACAAACAAACACGAACGCAAACACGTGCCGCGCACGGCACGCACCTGCTACTTCATTAATAACAGACAAGAAACACACTGACTTGCGGACAACAGTATTGTGCCGCTTTTTCTTTGCAAGTGTTGTTCGGCGGCAACTCCTAATTTCTAACCCACTCACGACACGCACGCAACACTTCATTAGCCAATAGCCTACCTTTGTAGCAAAGTTGACGCCTCGTCCACTGTCAGTGTTCACAGGTAGAAAGAAAGCAGAGCTGAGCAGACAGAGGAATGGATGGACTGATGGTGGAGAGAAACGAGTGGAGTGGAACTGAACACAGCTGTAGAGGACAGCCTGCTACAGGGTGCTAATGAGACGTCTCTCCCTCTCCCTCTCTCTCTCTCTCTCTCGCTGGCGTGGGTGGGCTACTGGGTTTTGGCTGTGGTGGAGCGGTCAGGTAAGGGGATAACATGATGGTGCGCGCTCGCGCGTGCGTGACTGCTGTGCCTGTGAGCGACAGTTTGTAGCTACTGTCTGTCTGCTACCATGGGGTATACTAAGCAACCTTATGGCACGCACGGGTGCAAACATTGGCACAGGGGAGGGTGGTCACACTGGCACACTGTAATAAGTGTGTGAGAGAGGTTTTTTCTTTCAAAATGAAATATTCACAAAAGTTTCAATTCAGTTAAATGAAGTCCCCTCACATCTATATGACATCATACACATTCATTCATTCATTCATTCAAACCCCTAACTCTGACTGGGGAGGGAGTCTTGGAGGGTAATATTGAAAATATTTCTATAGAATTAAGAAAAGGTTTCTTATTGTAGCCTATGGACAATCAAAATCTGTTGGAAATATTACAAAACTAGAAAAAGTGCCCTTCTGGGCACAGGTCTCCACCAGGAGGATGTTGTGTGTGCGTGTGTGTGTGTGTGTGTGTGTGTGTGTGTGACGTGGCTTGGCCTGTTGTAGCGCCACCATGAGGCTGATTTGAAAACTGTCAAGTGGCATTTCTTCCTCAGCCTAGTGGGAATATGCATGCACAGTTTCACCACAATCGGACGCTGCGTTGAGTAATTGTGGCAATTTGTACAAAACGGGTACAAAGCGGGCTACTATTGAAAGGTTTAGAAGCCAATCGTAGTCAATGAAGGTGGATTATGAGAAATCAAACAAACGCGTCTTGATCACATGACTATGGAGAGCATGTGTACCGATTTGCGTGAAATTTGGATAAAATCTGAAGGAGTAATATTAGAAAATGTGTTTTACATATGTCGGCCTCCTGGTGGCGCTATAAAGAGCAGATGTGAAAAATTCCAGGCAAAGGTTTTTCCTTGGCCTCTAGCGAGTTGGCAGACAAAGTTATCCACAGATCCGTGCAGTTAGAGGTAAAAACACTTTTCGGCGAGTTATAGCGCCACCATGAGGCTGAGTTGAAAATGTTCACGTGGCATTTCTTCCTCGGCCTAGTGGGAATGTGCATGCACAATTTCACGGAAATCAGACGATGTGTCCATGATTTGCAGCATTTTGTTTGAAACTGAGCACTCCTGCAAACTTTGGAAGCCAATCTTAGCCAATCAGGATGGAGTCTGAGAAATCTGAAAGACCCGTTTCGTTGAATGGCTGTAGAGAGACTGTGTATCAATTTGCGTGATGTTTGGACAAAATCTGTAGGTGTACTGTTCAAAAACTTGTTTTGCACAAAGCGGCCTCCTGGTGGCGCTATAACAGGCCGTTCTGGAAATTCTGGGGCAGAGGTTCATCGTTGGCATCCAGGGAGTGTGTGTGCAACATTTGACATCGACCGGGTTAACGGTGCCGGAGATTAGCTGTTCACAGACGGACGGACGGACGGACACACGGACACACGGACACACGGACGGACGGACGGAGTGCAAAACATACTCTCTCCCCATGCCTTCGGCCTGGTGGAGACAATAATTATGTGGCGTCATACTTAAACTGCACAGTGACACCCATATGTCGAAATATTCGATAACGGTTTTCGTCCCATATGCCCGGTCAACGAAGTATACTGTATACCGTTTAAGTGATTGAGGCTATTAGCAATTGGAATACACTTGTAACTTCACAATGGCATCTCTCGCTCTGCTGTGTCTTATCTTCTGTCTGTAAACTGTGACGCTTCATTAAATGCTTGGCTGAAGGGGACCATTGTTAATCCCACTGTATGTGTGTGAAAGGGGCTGATTGAAGTCAGAAGACATGAAGTTGACTGTGGTTGATTGGAGTCTGCACTCTGCAGACAAATCCTCTGGATATTTAACTGGTTGTCTCCACCAGGCCGAAGGCATGGGGAGAGAGTATGTTTTGCACTCCGTCTGTCCGTCCGTGTGTCCGTCCGTCCGTGTGTCCGTCTGGGAACAGCTAATCTCCGGCACCGTTAACCCGGTCGATGCCAAATCTTGCACACACATTCCCTGGATGCCAATGATGAACCACTGCCCCAAAATTTCCAGAACAGCCTGTTATAGCGCCACCAGGAGGCCGACTTTTGAAAAACAATTTTTTTGATATTACTCCTCCAGATTCTGCCCAAAAATCCCGCAAATCCTTACACACTATCTCTATAGTCATGTGTTCAAGATGGATCTGTCCGATATTTTATATTCCATCCTAATTGGCTAACATTGGGGCATCATCCAATTACCATCAATGGTGTAAGAACAAATGGCACCCTTTTCACATTGGCCTATTATAGCGCCACCAGGAGGCCACAACCTGACCTGGTGGAGACCTGTGCCCCGAGGGGCACTTTTTCTAGTTCATTATGTAGAGGTCCAGCCGCATTCAGAAGGACTGTCATCGCTCCAACCTCACCTCACCCCTAATAATGTAACTCTTGAGAGTGAAAACATGGACAGTTGGACATTCACAGGACTTTTACAAGGGCTAGGGTTAAATGAACACTCTGGATCTGCGTCGGAGAGAGGTGTAATATTATCTGTACTAAAGAAAACCGGGTTTTCCACCACGGGGGAAAGCTTGGAGATGCAAGGTTAGCCTGTGCTGGAGAGACCTGTCTTCTTCATGTTTAATTCATTTGACAGCTTTACAGTGTTCATGTTGGTCCTTGACTTTGGTCTTTGGCTGCCATGGAGTGCTCTCTTACTAATAGACTTCTCTTTCATCTTCATTCTCTCTTTTGTTTTCCCCTCTGCTGGTGTGTGTGTGTGTGTGTGTGTGTGTGTGTGTGTGTGTGTGTGTGTGTGTGTGTGTGTGTGTGTGTGTGTGTGTGTGTGTGTGTGTGTGTGTGTGTGTGTGTGTGTGTGTGTGTGTGTGTGTGTGTGTGTGTGTGTGTGTGTGTGTGTGTGTGTGTGTGTGTGTGTGTGTGTGTGTGTGTGTGTGTGTGTGTGTGTGTGTGTGTGTGTGTGTGTGTGTGTGTGTGTGCTCGCTCCTCTGTCTGGTTTCTCTCATTTTACTCCCTCTACAATATCTCATCAATGTGAACACATCTCCAGGGCTTGTCGCTCTCTGAACCCCGCAGAGCAGATCTTTTGCACCACCAGATCAAACAGCTGATGCAACCACGAGAGGAAGCTGGCTGCTGTACTGTAAGTAAAGTTATGGCTAATTAATAGATTGAACAGATTTCCGACTAAAACAGGCAATTATTCGGATAACAATCATCTATTTTTGTCAAGCGACACAGTCGTGTGCCCGAACCACATTATCCCTGGCATCTCCATTGAGCATGTCATGGTGGAAATTCTCAAAAATAGGATTAATATGTGCTCAATTTGCATATTCATCATCATATACTGGTGTGCAGGTTGTGAGCTCAGAGATTGCCTATTTTCGCCATGCAACACAATCATGAGTATAAATTAAAGACTGTTAGTGGTTAATATTTCAGTATTAGAAGGGGTCAGCTCTTTTTGTGTGTTGTGCATTACCTGTATAAATTAGAACCTGCAGAGTCACTCCAAATCTTCCGCTGTAATCTGAGGACTGACCTCTTCAGACTCCACCTGCCCTAGCCTTGACGACCTTGCAGGTTTATGCGAAGGCTAACTTGTAATTTATATAGCATGTTATGTCATTGCCAGGTTCATTTGTAGACCTGGTATCCTATAGTGTGTATAGTTTCAATGTACAGAATGTAGAGGGTTTTTTTATATACTGATTTAATCCTACATTATTATGTACCTCTTGTTTACCTTGATTACTGTAAAATCGCTCTGGATTAAGAGCGTCTGCTAAATGCTTAAATTGTAAATAGTAAAAAGCAGGCAGAATGCTGAGCAGAACACAGGAAGAGACTCACCTAATGAAAGCCTGCACCAGCTGATTTACAAGCACAGTCAACCTCCTGCTGAGACCACAGATATTTACACCCATAATTCAATAGAATATGAAACAGACAGCCAGACGCTAGCATGTTCTGAGAGGAGCTGTTTCGTCCCCTGTCTCTCACCCGAACAGCTGTTCAGCACATAGATGGGAAATCAGGACGTCAATAAGCTCACTGATCAATACATGCACTTACTCTACCAGCTAACCATCATCAACAGCAACATTGATGCTAATGGACCACTCTGACTAAAGTCTCTCTCGCATGCACGCACGCACGCACGCACGCACGCACGCACGCACGCACGCCAACTGTCTGTGTGTGCTCATGGACGGTAACTGTAGCTTCCACTTTGGATCTCATGAATTATTGAGGAAGTGTCAACAGGAACAGGAAGGAGTCCATTGGGAAGTGTGTTTATGTGTAGGCCTGTGTGTGTGTGTGTGTGTGTGTGTGTGTGTGTGTGTGTGTGTGTGTGTGTGTGTGTGTGTGTGTGTGTGTGTGTGTGTGTGTGTGTGTGTGTGTGTGTGTGTGTGTGTGTGTGTGTGTGTGTGTGTGTGTGTGTGTGTGTGTGTGTGTGTGTGTGTGTGTGTGTGTGTGTGTGTGTGTGTGTGTGTGTGTGTGTGTGTGTGTGTGTGTGCGCGCGCGCGCGCGCGCGCACGCACGCACATGCGCACACAGGTTTTCTGTGCAGGTAGGTAAGTGTAGCAGTGGGGGGTGCCCTACTTAAGTGCATCATTTCTGCTACTGTACACTGCCCATCATTAAGGTGCATATCTTCTCCAGTGTTTTAAGTCTCTCCAGTAACTGGCACGAGAGCTTATTACGCTTTACCATAGAAATGAAACGCTAAGAGCATATTGGTGTATGTCAGAGCACAGAGCAGTGCACTGATGATCCAATCATTTACCAACATTAGTGGTGGGCTTAGATCAGTGATTCTCAACCTTTTTCATTTCACATTTTGTAATGTGATTGACAATCTTATTACTTCTAACAAATTAGATTTATTTTGTCCTTTTAGTACACAAAATGTTCAGCCTATATCCATTTGCCTACTGTACCTCGACACTGTATAGTGTTGAGGACCATACAGTACGTTCATTCCTACCAGCTGGTAGTGCCAGCGGACGTGCAATTCTGTTGCATTCACCAGCTGCTTTAAATACAAGATCTCACAACTTGTGAGCTTGCTCAAAGTCGGCTATTTCCAGGGTGCGACACCGTATGCATACAAAAACACTTGTCTCCAGTGTGTAATCCCACTTGTGTGATGAGTCTCCACTTCGCATCTTCACACTGAATCAACCCTGTGAATATTAACCCCAGTTCAGCCCCCGCGTTTTCCACCTGAGGTAAACATGAGTCATCAGCGACCTCCTCCTCCATGTTGCACTCCCCCGCTCTCTCCCTTGTGTGTCATGTCGTCCTTTGGAAGGCGCCGCTGCCTGTAAGGGCTGTGCTGCATCCATAAGGCCTTGAATTAACCATGCAGCAGAGAGAAGAGATGGAATGATCGAAGCAGGGGTCACCCAAGACAATAGGAAACCAAGACTGCCATTAACCACGCAGCAGAGAGAAGAGATGTAATGATCGAAGCAGGGGTCACCCAAGACAATAGAAAACCAAGACTGCCATTCTTGCTTTAATTCCTTTATCTGTGTGACCGTAGGTGGCTGCCAGAAGTCGGTCATGAGAAGTGTAGAAGTAAATGGGCTGTGGAGATGAGGGGATGGATGGGCAGGGAGAGGCTATACAACACCCAATTAGGAGATAATTTGTGTATCATTTTTGAGTGGTGCAACCACTCCAAGGAACAGCAATGTCTGTCCCTCCCTATGTCCATATGTCCATCCCTATGTCCGTCCCTATGTACCAGTAGGGGCAAAAGTGGCACTGTTGTGCTAGAAACAGAGAGAGAGATAGTGTTGCACTGTTGCCTGCTAATTACAATGTGGAGCGTGCATGAGAGAGAGAGAGAGAGAGAGAGAGAGAGATTGTGTGTTGTCTGCTAATTCCCCTACACAGTAACTCATCATTTCTCGACCATTTCGGACGTTTTGGCGGCTCGCCGGAACCGGGCCGGCACCCTGGGCGCGTTCCTGTGGGTCTGGAAGTTTCCGGGGACCCCCCGGGCACCCCCACACGGAGTTGCACCACTCAGTTCACACGGGTGTGATTTTGACCTAGTGTGGGAGGGGCTATTCTCCAATTTTAATGCACTTTGGTGTTGCTTCACAACTGCACTAAGTGTTTTTTCAAAGTGGGGGCCGCCAGGGGGTGGCAATTGGAAAGGAGAGGGGGAAAAACTCATGTAAAAAAAAATTTTTTTAGCATGTCATTAGTGTCCAGTTTTTACTCAAATAGCTGATCTACAATCATGCAGCTATTTCATTTAATTTCATTATGTGGGGGTCCTTGGCATGGAAAGGTGTGGGAACCCCAGGCCTAAGTCATCATTTCTGCCTGACAGCTTTCCCCTTGGTCCAGCTGTAAATGGTAAATGGACTGAATTTATATGGCACTTATTCTAGTCTCTTACCACCCATATGTGCTTTACAATGTACTTCACATTCACCTATTCACAGACAGTGGCACACCATTACACATTATGTGTTACGCATGCATGGTACACACTACACAGTCACACACACACACAGCAACGGCAGAACACTGTTACACATTATGCTTTTATGCAGTACACATTCATACACCAACGGCGACAGTGCATGCAGCGAACCATGCAAAGCAGCACGGTGCACCCTGCTCAGTGGGAGCAGTTAGGGGTTTAGTGTCTTCGACACGCAGCACGGTGCACCCTGCTCAGTGGGAGCAGTTAGGGGTTTAGTGTCTTCAGCACGGTGCACCCTGCTCAGTGGGAGCAGTTAGGGGTTTAGTGTCTTCAGCACGGTGCACCCTGCTCAGTGGGAGCAGTTAGGGGTTTAGTGTCTTCAGCACGGTGCACCCTGCTCAGTGGGAGCAGTTAGGGGTTTAGTGTCTTCAGCACGGTGCACCCTGCTCAGTGGGAGCAGTTAGGGGTTTAGTGTCTTCAGCACGGTGCACCCTGCTCAGTGGGAGCAGTTAGGGGTTTAGTGTCTTCAGCATGGTGCACCCTGCTCAGTGGGAGCAGTTAGGGGTTTAGTGTCTTCAGCACGGTGCACCCTGCTCAGTGGGAGCAGTTAGGGGTTTAGTGTCTTCAGCACGGTGCACCCTGCTCAGTGGGAGCAGTTAGGGGTTTAGTGTCTTCGCCACGCAGCCAGGAGGAACCTTCCCGGCTACCAGACGGCCACTCTATCTCCGACCCCTGTAGCATGTGGCTAATCTCTTCTTTGCTTCAGAAGTGAGAGGATGCTTATTTTTCCACTAGTGACCAGTCACAGCACCATGACCACTTATATCCTATACTGTACTTCATTGACCAAGGTCCCTCAGGGGTCTCTACTTTCCCTCTACATCAAATGTCTTCAGCAGAAATTGCCGATCTTATCAAGAGTGCTCTAGACTAGACCTCCCCACTTTGCTCATTTGAAGGCTTGGCCTGGTGGTGGCACTAGAGGAAAGGTCAGAAGGTCACCAAAATCAATAGGTTTCTTCCTCCTTGGAGCACAAAATGTGCTCATCAAATTTAACGGCAATCCGGCCATTACTGCTGGTCACAGACAGACACAAATATAAAGAAAAGATAGTGTCCTACGCGAGTCCAGACTTAGTTATTTACTAGATCACTAGGAAACGTCCTTCCAAAATAAAGCTGAATGTTAATTAGGTTGTGCCAACAAAGGCAATTTCATTATCTTTTATCCTCCTACGTAGTTGTTTCATGCTTTTTTATCTAAATATAGATATAGATTATTTAATTCATACAAATTCCACTTACTGCTTTGTTTCAATGTCCAATTTGCTTACTTGAGGCTTACAGACTTACATGAGTGCATTATTTTGGCTTATTGTCACAGTCTAGCTGGTTCCAGAAATCACATTGAAAGTATAGATCCCAGGGGGCTCTTTACTTAGAAATGTACTAATAAACTGCTATTATTAAAGTGGATTCTTCACCTGACTAAGGACTCAGGTTCTACATCTGTTCCAATTATAGTACTTGCTATTTGGTGCTAAACAACCTGTTCTCAATTGGATGCACCTTAAGGAAGAGTAATGTCTTCAATGTCCACATTGGTATACGATTGACCAGGTGTGGAAATAATGTTAATGATCCAAGTAATGTTACTTTACTTCTATACTGTATGTGTATGTGGTAGCCCACCACTGCTGAAGGAAATGGAACACAGTGCTGCTGGTGTGTGTGTGTGTGTGTGTGTGTGTGTGTGTGTGTGTGTGTGTGTGTGTGTGTGTGTGTGTGTGTGTGTATGTGTGTGTGTGTGTGGGGTTATCAGGTGAATCACAGGTCTGATAGAACATTGGGAGCCCGCGGCAGTCGCAGTCCAAATCCCAGTGCTGTCCTTTCCTCTCTCTCCAATTACTCACTGCAAGGTGCAATTATAGCTGGCTGGCGTGAGCAGACTAAAAGCCACTTCCCCCTGATGAAAATGAACTGGTTTTAGGTGTGTGTGAGAGAAAGATCAGAGTGGGTGACAGACAGAGAAATATATTGTGATATAAGTGTATGCAGTCAGTGTGCCACGTGCCAGCTAGTGCCAGTGTGCCATGCTTGCATGGACAGACCATAGGCACAGACGTAAAGAAATGCCGGCCCCCGGGAAAATCTCTCCTTTCCCTTCCCATTGAAAGAACACAACAGTGTCAATAGCTACTAACCGGACAATTAGGCTTGTAAATGAACAGACCAGGGGAAAGCTTTACAAACACCAGAAATCACACCAACGAGTAAGAAACTATTGGACACAGCAATTCATTTCTTGATACTGATGCTATTCCTATTATTTCTGCTACAATGCCTGAGGAAACCAGAACACATACTTTTTAAGTATACCTGTACATGAGATAATAAAGAAATCTTGAACCTTGAAATCAGTACAGCATTTATTTATTTCTTAAACTTTGTAATACCGTGTTCACTGCAAATAACTTTTTCATACCTTTACACTTTACAAAGTAAATGAACACGGGATGTAAACAGTTGTTATTGAACTCCTTGTGATATCTCCAATGTTTGTATATCACCAGTCAGAGCAGACTTGTTCTTCCAAGGATAATAATAATTATTCAAGAGATGGTGGACATTACTGAACTGGATCAAGGCAATGTGGGAGAAGCTGTGAATCAAGAGCATCTGCTTGGCGCTTTCACACAGTCACTGACCTAACAAGACTGGTTGACAGAAAGTGAATATAATAATCTGATTTAAGGTCTGCTCTGAACAGGAGTAGTACTAGTGACTCCATAGAAAGAGGCTTGTATTTATTTTTCTTTAAAGGACTGGATATGATCATCTCCTTCATTAAAACAAAACAAATGAAAATATTGGGAAAAAACGACAACATAGGTAAATTTGGACAACATTTACAAATTAACACTTCGTCATAAACCCATCGATGCAGTCACTTTGTACAAAAACAGTGTGCAAAGGTTATTTAAAATAGAAACGTTACTGGGGACAAAAAACATAATTTAACATCTGGATTTTCACATTCCACTCACATTATTCCCTAAATCCATCCTTCTCAAAAGTAGAAAATAAACACATACGCAAATAGGACGAAATTAGCCACTTAAACCCAAGCATCCCTATTCTGCATTCGGTGAAAAGATTTGGTGTAGATGGAAAAAAGGAGGGGACCAAGTATAGATCAATGAAACATGGGGTTTAAGTGGTTAAAACAAATGATAGTTTGTATTGCAACATGACCCAACAATCAACAGCAGAGTTATTGGCCTGGGAGTCGGACACATGGATGAAACCATCTACACGACAGTGTAGAAGTAGGGCTGGGCAATTATAGTACAGCCTAATTTTACACAATTGGCAAAAATAGTCGCCTCAGCTGTTTTCGCAATTTTTGAAATGTTTTGAAAAATTAGAAAATGTATACTATCGTTACGATACTATATGATCATTACAATATCGACATTGAGGTATTTGGCCAAAAATATTTTGATCATATATCATATTCCTAATCCACATCACCATATTTGATCCATATCACCCAGCCCTATTAGAAAGTACAGTTTCTTATATTTGGCTATATTTTTAGATATGAAAAGCACTTTCCATTTACTGTAAAATATTCATCTTAATCTTCTTTCATCTCGTTTATATTTTAGACAGGTTGTCAGTCACCAAATCCTATGACGCCTCAAACTGGAAAGCAGTGTGTATAGCATAAGATGTATAGACCAAGGAGGTAAGGCTTGGGACAGTGAGCTATTGAGAGTTGCTGATTGTACAATAAGGAAAATATGGATTTTGTATCAAAAATTGGTCGAACCACCATTAAACACTGGCAGTAGCAAAGAAAGACCTCACTGAGCCAAGACATTCACTACCGACTGTCCATAGATATGTATACTAGTTACCAACCATGGAGACAGACAGGGCTTCCTGCCGACTATATTCCTTTACAAGTTATAGATCAGATAAGATTCTTAGAACAGAACCCACGCCTTTCACACCCACTCCAACGGAATGGAAAGGTCTGCTATAGTAAACATTATTATATCTCTCTTTTATTACAAATGTTGTTTGATTTGTGTTTTCTACATTCTGACAAGTGTCATAACTGTCCCTGACATTGTGATTGTGCTATAGGCTGCAGGCTTGGGGGGGGGGGGGGGGGGGGGTTGTTTTTCTAGACATTTATTCACTGCAGAAATCTTTTTTCCACCAAAACTAAAAAGGGACTTTATTATGTACAATCTTTAGAATCTAACTGAATAAACTGAGAGTGAACCGACTGACCCCAAACCTACTAACACAGTAATAGCTATGGCTATGAACAACTTGAACTTGGGAAACATTTAAATATATTCTGATTTAAACAAAGTTTAAGTGTGGTTAGGGATCTAAACCTTCCAAGTCCACATAGCTGTAAGTGCGCGCGCACACACACACACACACACACACACACACACACACACACACACACACACACACACACACACACACACACACACACACACACACACACACACACACACACACACACACACACACACACACACACACACACTCTTCCTTTCCCATGTGAGTGACCCTCACAGAGTGTATAGGCACAGAGGGATAGACTGATGCACATTTGCGCACATGTATAAACACTGGCCATCTCACCATCCTTCGCCATCGGTTTTGTCATTTAGAAAAAAATAAATATCAGAGCACATTACTTAAAAGAAAACAAAAAAATACTAAATTATAAAAAATCGAGACACTTCATATCAGGTGGGGGAAAAGGACAAAATAAACCTGACTGCAATATTGTGGCAAAGCCTACTGTGGACACAGTAATATAATTAGTGTTAATTGAATTAACACAGAGTATTTGAGTATAGTTCACACAAGCTGTGGTCTGCTCCCTTAACCATCCAAAATGCTAGTCTACAGCTCACTCACAAAACAACTCATCATGTCCTTGAGTCCACTTTGCTTATTCTAAGCCTCTGTTCAGTTTCTGACTGAATGTTACAGAAGCTTTGGGACATAAGAACATGGCTGCACAAATCTTTTTTTTTTCCATAAGAAGCATGACATTTTCCACTTGTCATCACTAGAGGGCACTGGAAGCAACACGACAGCAGGCTCTGGCACCACGAAAAACACAAGATAGTACAGCATTAAAAACCATATTAATCAGGCTTTAGCCATAATGGAGGAACACAGCCATTTAAATAATATAGCAAGTGACCCTTCCTAGATCAACTAAACACTGATGTCAGTTGTACGAAAAGAACAACTTATTTACTAGAATTATAATACAAGGAAATAAATAAAATGAAAGCCCCCCTCCCCAAAGATGTCTCCGTGTAACTTGTTTTCAGTTGGCTATGGTCATTCCTTGAGGTGGCAGAGGAGAGACCTCCCCAGCTCCGTTCCGCTTTCTCGCTTGGAGGGTGCAGAGGTGCTCCGCCTTCGGAGGAGAGGGCTGGTTGTCCTGCCATATGGCTGGAGGACGGGCAAGTTCAGAGCAATGCCATAAAGACAGTCTGTGCCATGCCAAACCACAGAGCCCACCTCCTTTTGTAGAAAGGAAACCTTGCTTCTCACTATTGCTTCATAAAGATGCGTAGTACAGTTGAACAAAGCACTCTGTATTTCAGTTTTATCATTTCTTTTTTTTCTGTGCCTCTGCTGACAATGGCTTTTCTTCTTTTAATAATACTACCAATAGGGAATGGTCCTCTGTGCCACTGGTGTTTTCTTTTACTGAAGTCAGAAGTTAGAAAGTGACTGAATCTAAATCTGGGTCATGTGGGGGAGAGAGAGTGACGATAAACGAGCACTGTACAAAACCCATCTCTCTTGTGTGCAGATGGATTTCCACTGGCCTCCACATGTGTCAGAGAGTGGCTGAGGCATTTCCATTGGCCTCTGTAGGTGTCAGTGGGTGGTATGTACATACGTTAAATATGGACCCCTGCACAGCAAAGTACAGGAAGGCGTCTTCACTCCACTTTTTCAGGAAGTGGATGTGTTCGTGCGTGTGTGTTATTAAATGTGCAAACATCTATAGCCTCCAGGCTGGCAGAAGAAGTCCATCTATGTGGTGCTCTATGACCTGCTCTTCTAAAAGCACTCAAATGTCAACTTGTGCTGTGGCCCACTGGACTCAAAGATCCACAATCAACTGTGGAGAGGCAAGCTGGAGACAAAAATACATCTGAGTTGCCCTAAAACAGGTTGGAGAGGGTGATTTATGTAATTGCACCAAGTCATAGACAGCAAAGTCAAAAGGAACGAGAGAGATACAGAGAGAGAGAAAGTGAGAGATTTAGAGACAAAATATAATCCATTTGTTAGCAATTTAGCAATTGTGTTTTGGCCCAGGAAGGGGAGGAAGAGTTCAATTTGTTAATATTATTTTGCACCGGCAGGACAGAGGAGGTCAGTCCTTCATTATCTGATAAGCAAAGTCCATTAATTCAGTGTCATCCTGAGTAGCCTCACTGGGGAATAGTGGGATAGAGGGAGCCGGGGTTTAGAAAGGAATAATGATTGCAGAGGTTTGGCAACGACAACAACCATTAGGAGATTTGAGCTGTTCTGTCCAAGCTGGCAGAGACAAATCCCTGCTTTACAGCAATCTTCTGTACCTCCCCATAACGTGCATGTGTGTCTCTGTGTAACAATGTGTGCGTTCAGGTGTGCACATTTGTGTATGTCTGTGTGCATGTGTCAGTTCATGACATGTCGATGGTGTTGAAGACCCACTCGGTGAACTTCTTGAGTTTGGCAGCAGAGACTTGGGACTCCTCCGAGAGTCGCTGGTTGTCCTCCCACAGTCTTTTGATCTGGGAATGAAGACGTGTCTTCTCCTCACGCTCCTGTGGACACAGCATAGCATCGGAATGGAGGTTCAGAAATGCAGGTGTATTTGGTACACGGTCAAATCCCCCAGTGTTAATTCAAAATATGAATGGGGCTCTAACAGTGGTGCCATCCTCCCAGGTGACGGCGGAGGCAAAACAACAGTTACTGTTATTTACAGCAGTGAGCCTGAGTCAGCAGCTAACAACAATGGGCGCCGGAGCGGAACTGAAGTGCTGGTGGCGACAGTGTTGCAAACTGCTGACTTGTGGAAAACGCAAAACAATTTGGGCCGCGGTTTACCGCCTACAGCAATCAACATCCCCTGTTCCTCAGCATACTTAGCCACTGTATGCAAATAACCGCTTTATTTATACACACACACACACATATATATGTATACCCTCCTAAAATGGAAAGGAGAATGTGGAAAGTCGTCCACCAACAGAGGAGAGGAGGTGTGTGGTGGAAAGTTGCTTATATCACAGGAGAATGTTTCCATGCAGATTTTCTAGGCATTGCTGTATGTATGTATGTATGTATGTATGTATGTACAGTGCATCCGGAAAGTATTCACACTCCTTCACTTTTACCACATTTTGTTTTGTTACAGCCTCATTTCAAAAGGGATTAAATCGTTTTTTTCCTCATCAATCTACACACAACACCCCATAATGATGAAGTGAAAAAGGTTTTCCCTCAATGGGGTTTAAGTCTGGGCTCTGGCTGGGCCACTCTGTGAAAGTCCTTGAGTGGCCCAGCCAGAGCCCAGACTTAAACCCCATTGAGCATCTCTGGAAGGACCTGAAAATAGCTGTGCAGCGACACTCCCCGTCTAACCTGACAGTACAGAGCTTGAGAGGATCTTCAGAGAAGAAGGGGGAAAATGCCCCAAAGTGTGCCAAGCTTGTAGCATCATTCTCAAAAAGGCTTAAGGCTGTAATTGCTGCCAAATGTGCCTCAACTTAGTACTAAGTCAAGAGTGTTTTTCCAGTTTCTTTTCCACTTTTTTCACTTCATCATTATGGGGTATTGTGTGTATTGATGAGGAAAAAAACGAATTTAATCCATTTTGAAATGAGGCTGTAACAAAACAAAATGTGGTAAAAGTGAAGGAGTGTGAATACTTTCCGGATGCACTGTATGTATGTATGTATGTATGTATGTATCTCTGTTGTCTCCCACCTTCTTCAAGTCGTCCTGCAGCATCTTGACCATAGCTTCCAGTTTAGTGACCTTCCTCTCCAGGCCTATGTGACCCTCACTGTAAAAACAAACAAAGACCATTGACCTGACCAAAATCCACTATAGACCGATTCAGAAACGGGTCTCATGGTCACAGGCAACGTATTTCCTGTAGGCGGAGACGACATATTTGCGGTTTCCCCGCACCTCCCTCTACTACAGTGAATGGAAAAGGGACTGATTTTAGTCTGCCTCAAACGTTACTCTTTTACCTGCTTTTTACTAACACTAACATTACAAAGATGCCCAGAACATCGGGATGAACCCGTGTAGTTTATGGCTGCCACAGTACTGGCAACATAAAAAAAAAAAACGGAATGTCAAAATATCTACCGCGGTGGCTGAGACCAGAGCCATAGAGTAATGGTTGAGACAAAGCAGTCAAAGGTCCCGAAAGATACATAATGTCAGTCTTACCCAATACCAAATCTTTCTGTTTTAGGAACACAAGGCTGCTGTACTTTATACCTCATACTTTAATGCTTACTATGGATGCACATTTTATTCTATGCTGAATGAAAAGGTCTAAACCAGTGATTCAACATTGGGGTCCAAGAGGTGGTTGTAGGAGGTCCCCAGCAAAGTGATTGATAGTTGGAGAACCAAACGGCCCCTTACAAGTCTGTAACTCTTAAGAGTGTACAAATAGAAGTTTAGCCTTAGAGTTAGTCTTAACTCATTAGTTTAAAAAAACTTTACTATATATTATTCATCGTATGACATAGTGGAAACAGCTGATCTACCAGTTCACAAGGCATATACCCCAATTGTCCCGAATATAAGACGACTCTGATTATAAGACGACCCCCAATATTCAAGACTCAATTGTGGAAAAATAACATTGAATGTCAAATAGTCTAGTCCCTGATCATAACACAACCTCGTTTTTTTTTAAAAGGACATTCCCATTGGAAAAAAATGTAGTCTTATATTCAGGCCAATATGATAAATACATTAAAAAAAGATGAACATTTGCCTAAAATAGGGACACAAGAGTCCTGTGTAATCCTGGTAATGTGGTTGGTTAACATACATTTCAATTAAATTGCTGAATATCAGACAGTCTACATTTCTCAAAAGGAAATGCATGTATTTAATTCATTCTGACCAGAAGCAGGAATAAAACACATAAGAATGAATGACCGAGGCCCGGGTGACATGATGCATGGTTGGCGTAAAGTTATATTGGCCTCAGTATGTCAGCCATATTTAGGTGATTTTATGTACATTCCCCATGAGTCTGCATATTCACATGCTCTCAAAGTTGCCTCCCAACAACCTGATGAGTCAATGTAAGGATCCAACTGTGTTTTACAAGCTGGTAAAAACCCACCTTGCGAGTGTTTCATTAAAAGTGTAACTTGCTGCCAAGCAAAAGAATTATAGCCTTCAAGCAAGCAAACATCTTTCATGACAAATTGTTATTTGGCCTCTCGCTATATTATTATTATCGCAGTGTTTACATTAACAGTTCCCTCTGTGATATTACTGTGATATTGAGTGTGTGTGCACGTACGTGTGCGCGTGCGTGCGTTACCTGGATGAGGGTCTGGACAAGGCCACAGACGGCAGATCCATGTGAGGCTGCTGGGGGCTGGATGCTCCGCTGCCTCGCTGGTTAGGGTCAAACACAAAGCTCCTCTGGGCTGGACACAGAGGCGAGGGCCAAAGGTCAAAGGTGAGAAAACATACAGAGCTAATCACCTGCGTTAAGCCTGATATACTGTATGTCACGACAACAACAACGCACTGGGAGCTTGTGCTCAGAGCTCAAATACTGTATGTCTGAAATGTCTGAAATTTCTTTATTAGGAACAATCCCTTGAGATGAACCATCTCGTTTTCAAGGGGGTCCGCAATGTCTGTTCTGTGTGCTTCTTTCACGGAATTGTTGGAAAGAGATGTAAAAAGGACCAAGATGAATAAAAACACAAAAAAAAACCCTCAAAGGTGATAATACAGGTGGGATAATTCATTAAGCACATTTTGGGTACTGTTGTTTATCTGCTCGCCATAATATCTCAAAAATGGAATACAATGTAATAACATTGTGTTCCAACATAACATACAGTATGAGTTGAGCTGGACAATGTCTGATTCTCCAATATGTTAATGAACAATATGACTTGAGGATAATAACATAACATAAAGATAACAATGAGATGAGTTGAAAGCTTGTAGATTGCTATTTTCGCTATTGGCTATTTGGTGTGTATATCGCATTTGTGTGTGTGTGTGTGTGTGTGTGTGTTAGGGCATTAACGACTTGAGATTTTTCCAAATCGCCCTTTCAGATAGTAAAGTCGAAGTTGAGTCGATTTATCGTTTTGTATGACGGGGGGGGGTTGTTGTTAACAGGGGCGGGTGGAGGTGCGCGCGCTCAAATACGGAGCATGTCAAACAAAGCACTGCGCACACACACAGTGGCCTCTCCAATATGGCACAGTGTATGTATCATCTATATATGGCAAAGCGCTGATTATCAAAACATAAAACTATAATAGTAAATACTAAACAGTGTGTGCGTCGCACACTGGTACACAGACCAGAAAAGAGAACACAACAGGAGAGGGGGCATCATTGGCACACAGCGCAGCAGCAGCACGCAGCACAGCGGCCCGAGAACACAATACAAAATATAACATTAATTAACACTAGTGGCAGTCAGCCCGACCTTCAGAACACAATATAGAAGACATAGGTCTATATATTATCATCACAGCAGCCAGCAGCAGTTTGGCACATCATCAGAATACAATCTGCATTACCTTCCACGTGAACCTTCTCCTCCTCCTCCTCCAACTCGATAACGTTATCATGTTAGTTTGTTACTTATTTTCTGAGCCATGCAAATAAACAACACCCCGCACTGACCGGAGACGGACGGAGAGGTTCATATGATGTGCCCCGCGCGTAAAACTAAACCAGAAACAGGACAGTCATTGCGTCAGCACGGATGTAGCCTCGGAAAGCCAGACGTTTTATTTCCAGGACGGAGGTGAGGGGGATATCGTTTGGGGATAAAGTTTCCGCGCTTCTATCTGTTACTTCTCTGACACAGCGCAGTTCAAACTTCAAATTCAGCCAGTCAATAGTGGGACACCGCGCGCTGAGAGCCACATACACAGCTGCAGTTGGTTTTTAATTAAGGGCGCGTTCTGAATGCAATGCAAACTAATAGGCGAGTGCGCTCCGGTGCATATATGCAAAGGGGAATAATGACTTCTGTCCGTGACAAGAATCAATGCTACAGTTTGAATTCTGTACACACGCACACATAGAGCAACAAATATGATATGGGGAAAACTTTTTTTTTTTTTTTTTCAACTTTCGACTTCTCCTAATCTGAATCGATTTGTGTTAATGAAATCGATAAATCGATAAATCGATTTTTTTAGTGAATGCCCTAGTGTGTGTGTGTGTGTGTGTCCTGTGTATGCATGTGCCTGTCTCACTCTCAAAGGTGTTGGCCACATCGACCAGGTGTGTCCAGTCCAGGGGGCTTTCTCTTTCTGATGGTGGGAGGGGCATCAGGTCCTGGGGGAGGGGACCACGTTGGCGATCCACCAGGTCAAACAACGAGGTGTCTGATGCAGAGAGGTCACCTAGACACAGAGGGAGAGGTTCACTTCACACCTTCCTGAAATAACTAACCAGACCCAGTCAAGTCATGAAAAGTGAAAGAATAATGTTATAGGCTACATGTTGTAGGGCAGAAACCTGTTATAGGCTACATGTTGTAGGGCAGAAACCTGTTATAGGCTACATGTTGTAGGGCAGAAACCTGTTATAGGCTACATGTTGTAGGGCAGAAACCTGTTATAGGCTACATGTTGTAGGGCAGAAACCTGTTATAGGCTACATGTTGTAGGGCAGAAACCTGTTATAGGCTACATGTTGTAGGGCAGAAACCTGTTATAGGCTACATGTTGTAGGGCAGAAACCTGTTATAGGCTACATGTTGTAGGGCAGAAACCTGTTATAGGCTACATGTTGTAGGGCAGAAACCTTGTGTCTCCATATTTCAACTTTGTACTCATGTTTTTCTTTCCCCCGTAAATTACTACTGCCTACTTCTCAACAAGTGTGCTAGCCAATAAAATAAATAAATACAATTCGTCTACAAGCTCACACGAACACATCGCATTGATATTTTTACAAACATTTTGAAAGCTTAAGTGGTTAAGCGTGTCTATGGGTTTTATAAATATTTTACCAATGAAAACTATTAACTAGAGCTCATGACTAGATAATAACATCCATCAGAACACAGGTTATTTTATCCATTTCCTGAAAAATAATAGTTGTGGACATACAAGGTTTCCATATCCAATGCAGATATCCTTGAATAGTTGTTCCTAGCTCAGGGACTGTTCCATACCAAGGACCCCAGATAGCCATAGTACCTGGCTGTGACATCCTATTGTGAAATGCGTTCAAAAAAAGAATCATAATAATGAACATAATCGTCCCCACTGTTCTACTGTAGCTCATAACCACCCACATGAGAGTGTCTCATACTACTTCTGCACTCAAACCACCAGTTATTTCCCATTTTACCTACCATAATTACAACCA
This sequence comes from Electrona antarctica, assembly GCF_951216825.1. Taxonomy (NCBI): domain Eukaryota; kingdom Metazoa; phylum Chordata; class Actinopteri; order Myctophiformes; family Myctophidae; genus Electrona; species Electrona antarctica. The sequence continues at coordinate 23,699,287 of NC_136798.1, forward strand.
AGAGGTGGCAGCAGAGATACAGCAACCAGCCATATCTCTGGCTGGTAGTCATAAAGAGGCCAATGAAACACCCTTGTTACCCCAATCCATAGCAAATCATCGGATGCATCCCACGCTAGCATCCTCCCCACAGCTCACGTCACACTAAGCCCACTCAATTCAATCCATTACACAAAGCCAAGCATCTTTCTCAATTCTAACAATGTTCTACCCCATCTCCTGTTTCTGTAGCGGCTTAATTGTACAAGTACATCCCCTGGACATGACGCTATGTCACAGGGACTTACCCCCAATCCTTAACCCTTGATCCTACAGTACAGTAAGTGCCCTGCAGGGAGGCATTGGGTGCCATTTGTATAGTCTTTGGTATGACGAGGCAGCACTGGGATTGCACCCTGACCTCCGAGTCTCACGGCGGACAGTCTAAGCACGAGGCCACTGAGTTGGGATTTTAAGAGCGGTGGCTGCCTTTAATATGGCACCCGGGGAGCAATTACGGGTTAAGTGTCTTGCTCGGGGACTCTGCGACACATAGACTAGGTGAAATTGGGGACGAAACAGTGACCTTCCGATTCCCAGACGGCCTCTGTAGCGACTCGGCCACGGCCGCAGACATAATGGAACTCGGGCGCTCTATCATCAGTGAAATCACTCACTGTTTCTAGTTACATTTCAAACAGACCGCAGCAGAAAGTGAATTGAGGCACCTGGAATCAACCTCTACAATAACTCCACGACCACTTCCCCTCCCCCCATCGCACCGTGCAGCTTGACTCCCAGCTTGTAGGAGGGCCTTCGGAGGGGCACACTGCGAGTGGTGGGCGAGCGCGGCACCGTGGAGCAGCTGAACAGCACGTCGCCGGGGTCGCCCACAGAGTCGCTGAGGTTGGGCAGCCGCTGGCCGCGGTAGATGCTCTCGTCGGACAGCGTGCGGTGGAGGGAACGCCGACAGCTGGGGGACGGAGAAGACTGGAAGGATCGGGGAGGGAATGAGAGGAGAACAAATAATATAAGGAATGGAGAAGAGCGGGGAGGGGGCAATTATGTTCACAATACTGTCTTTTATACCTTGTTTAAGGCAATATGCCAATTTTAGAAATGGTCTACGTACTTTACTTGATTATACAACAGTGACGTGCAAAAATAGACGATATATAAGCTCACAACACATAACGGTATGACTCTTTGTGAGCTTGTAGATCGGCTTACTAAACAAGTTAATTCTCAGATCATCAATAAGATCCGTTTTAAATTATAATTGTATCATAAACAGACCTACACCACCTGAATCTATCAATTTATACGCTTAGGTCAGCATCAGCACATTTCATAAAAACAAAAAACTGCAATGCAATACTGCAGAAAACTGCAAAATACAGTGATGTAACCTCAATACAAATGTGTTGCTATTTATTCAACCTTTGTTGGAATTGGGTATTCTTATTGGAAAACAAAGCGGTAGTACCTTGTCTTTGTGGTTGCGTGGAGGCGGTGGACTGTCTGAATGTCTTTTGATGTCTTCCTCCATTGTGGACTTGGCGTGGGGTTGAGGGGAGTGCATGTCCCTCAAAGTGGGCCTGGGTGCCGGGGTTGGAACCCCATCGCCTCCACCTTCTCCTGGAGACTTCCTAACGAACGCACGCACGTGCACACGCAGACGCACACACACACACACACACACACACACACACACACACACACACACACACACACACACACACACACACACACACACACACACACACACACACACACACACACACACACACACACACACACACACACACACACACACACACACACACACACACACACACACACACGGTAGTTAGCTAACTGCAGCCCTGTAATAGATGCAGCCTGCCTCACCACCAACTTTTCTTTTTCGTTAAATTTTTACCCCACGATTTTGCAAACCACTTATTTCACCCAGTGTCAATTATCTAATGTAATCCTGGGCGCTACACTTCCTCTGCCAACCTGGGGTGGCAGTGGACTGACCTCATGCTTCCTTCTATGCATGAGGAGTCCAAGCTGCTTTTTTCACCTGACAGGGGGAGAGTTTCCCCGGCTGGACGTAGTGCGTGGAAGGAACACGTTATTCCGACCAGTTCCTTTCCCCTCCATCAGGCGCCCCGGCCAGTCACCACCAACTTGACATTACATCCATGCGAGTGATTTTTGAGGGGCACCAACCCCCAGCTTTGTGTGTGCCCCCTGTGACGTCATGTGGCAGCCAAGTCTATGGACTTTTTACTATGACGTATTGTGTGTTCCCCACCCGTGACATCATGTTTGTGCGTGCCCCAAAGATGCTCCTCACTTCACATGGGTGTGATTTTTAACATGGTAAAAAACTAAAACGTTTCCGTTCCATATCGTCTCAAAAAAGAAAAAAGAAAATGTCACCTGTCTTGAAATGATTTTATTTAGTGTAAAATATAATTTGTCCACAAGAGGGTAGTTAAGTACTACTGCATATAGTAATGGGGAGGAGGTGGTTGAGAAGGAGACTTTTTTGGTTTTGTTTTTGCTGACGCCTTACTTCCGCGTGTCTCCAAAGTCCACAGAGTTGATGGTGGAGCCAGGCTTCCTCCAGCCAATCAGGTACTTGGACTGAGCTCCCTGGCGCGGGTAGAATGTTTTGGGCCCGGGGGACACGGAAGACCCGGAGCCGGAGGACGGGGACGTGGCCGAGGAGGAGGAGGAGGAAGACTCCTCTCTGGGGGAGCTGTGACCAGAGTGCCTGGAGGTGAAGCACAGAGAGGACTAGCTACAGATGTTTACACCATCACACAACATTATAGTAAAAAGATAATGAAAAAGAACTGACTTCATGTTTATTTATTGGACTTGGACATGACAATCACATTGGCCGATAACATCGGACATCCCTAGCAAAATTCAGACTGGCACTCACTGAAGTGAAAACAGGATTAACGCAGGGCAACCAATTCAAACAAGTGTGATGTTGTCACATACGGCACCTAACGCCACGGTCACTGACTCACTAAACTTTAGTGAGTCAGTGACTAGTGTTGACATTGATTGGCGTTAGGTGCTGTAGTGAGACTCAACATCCCTGCATAGTTCCTCTAGTGACTAGAGGAACTATGCAGGGATGTTGAGTCTCACTACAGCACTAGTCAATGAGGAACTATGTAGGGATGTTGAGTCTCACTACAGCACTAGTCAATGAGGAACTATAGTATGTAGGGATGTTGAGTCTCACTACAGCACTAGTCAATGAGGAACTATAGTATGTAGGGATGTTGAGTCTCACTACAGCACTAGTCAATGAGGAACTATGTAGGGATGTTGAGTCTCACTACAGCAACTACAGCACTAGTCAATGAGGAACTATAGTATGTAGGGATGTTGAGTCTCACTACAGCACTAGTCAATGAGGAACTATGCAGGGATGTTGAGTCTCACTACAGCACTAGTCAATGAGGAACTATGTAGGGATGTTGAGTCTCACTACAGCACTAGTCAATGAGGAACTATAGTATGTAGGGCTGTTGAGTCTCACTACAGCACTAGTCAATGAGGAACTATAGTATGTAGGGCTGTTGAGTCTCACTACAGCACTAGTCAATGAGGAACTATAGTATGTAGGGATGTTGAGTCTCACTACAGCACTAGTCAATGAGGAACTATAGTATGTAGGGATGTTGAGTCTCACTACAGCACTAGTCAATGGGGAACTATAGTATGTAGGGATGTTGAGTCTCACTACAGCACTAGTCAATGAGGAACTATAGTATGTAGGGATGTTGAGTCTCACTACAGCACTAGTCAATGAGGAACTATAGTATGTAGGGATGTTGAGTCTCACTACAGCACTAGTCAATGAGGAACTATAGTATGTAGGGATGTTGAGTCTCACTACAGCACTAGTCAATGAGGAACTATAGTATGTAGGGATGTTGAGTCTCACTACAGCACTAGTCAATGGGGAACTATAGTATGTAGGGATGTTGAGTCTCACTACAGCACTAGTCAATGAGGAACTATGTAGGGATGTTGAGTGAAACAAAACAAAAAATGCCTCCCTCGTAACCCGACACCACCATGGGTCCTGCAATGAGGAATTTATTTGTTTGCATATATTGTTTTTGCAGCGGCTATATACTTTGTTGTCAACCACAGTTGCACACAGGTTCCAAAAGGTACTGCAGGTCTGCAACACATTTTGAGTCCTAACCTATATGACTCCACATAAAGGCACATTCAGCACGATAAGACCCCCATTGACTACCATCATTACATGTAAGTTACGTATTAAACAAATCTAAAACATGAAAAGATATTTGCGGCGGTACTACGTTGGCCTACTAGCAGTGTGCATACAGTACTATGAACTCATGTTACAGACCAATCTTCTTGTAGACGGCTAGTCTCCTGCAGAGCCATGTCATAAAAATCAGCTTTTCTGCTCTGTTTCAAAAAGGTACTGGTAGGTTAGGTTTTGTTAAAAGCTTGTGGCAACAGGAAGGAGGGAGTTCAGATAGCTTAACAAATATCCTGGCTTTGGTTTGTTTTTTTGCTAGCCAGGTGGTCAAGAAATGTCAAGACTGACACAGGAAAAGAAGAATTCCAGGGATGGGAGAAAGACAGTTAATTCCAGAGATGATTACAGAAGGATTGAGCCTATTAGTTAAACAACCACAGTCATTTGTCCACCAAATACACTGTCTCTTTGTTTCTCTGTTGTCCCATGAGTATTAAGTGACCTTGGACAGAATGAAGTTCAGGTCAAGAAAGCAAAGTCCTGGGAGTGTAGGTCTGTGTGAATACAAGACAACTCACCCCGGTGCTTGCCCGTTTTTCCTCCCGGAATTTTCCCCAGTGAGGGGGATAACTTTGTAATATGCTATTGGCTGTTTGTATTCTTTTTGGACAAATATAAAAAGATACTCCTGTGGAAAGGCTATATTATTTTACTTATATTGACCCTATAAACAATTTAGTATTATTTAGTATATGTAAGATTTTTCCCACTCAAATGGTACCTCGTCAGATAATCCCCACATAGCCTACAACAACTTCTGTGAACAGACTTCACTGTAGTAGCTTTTCATAAATTATATTAGTACTTAGGCTGTCTGCTGCCGTGAAAGTTTATAGTTAGATAAATTCAAAGTCCAGCCGTCTGCCTGCTGTCCAGCCTCTCCCACCCCTCACTGGGGAAAATTCCGGGAGGAAAACAGAAAAGGGGTGAGTTGTCTTGTTACCGTCTGTGTGAGGGGGTGGGGACAGACCCAGCGAAGAAAAAGGAGAGATGTTTGGGATTTTGACCCCAGATGTTAGTTCAACTATGACATGTTGGCCACGTGTTCCACATTTCCTGTGGAGAATGAGGAAAGTGTAACGTGGAAAGAGGGGGAGTATTTACAATGTTCAGTACTTTTACTTCCAGGAGAGGCTTGTTGACAGGGAGGTAGGACTTTGTAAGCTGCTCTTGGCCCCATGACTAATGGGTTGAGTCAGGACAGTTGAAAAACAGGTGTGTTCAGACCTGAAGATATATAGTTGTTTCCAGTCGCCTCAATCGCTTCACTTTGGTGGCGCAGGTCAGTGTTGGTAAAAAAAAATTAGAAATAAACTCCAAGTTGCTCACTCTCTTCCATGCGAGACCTGTAGCTCTCTTTCCCCTCCCTCGAGTGGTGGATTATATTATGATTATCGATATATTATTATTGATTTAATTTTGTACCTCGAAACACCTAGAGCTGAACACCCAAGACGGCTCGGGCTCGGTTTAATATATTTAACATAATGGGGGGGGCGAAGGTCGCTTCAGTTGAATTTTTTTCAGCTGGGACGAAGACACCAGACAAGCGTTCGCTTCGTTCACGTCACCCCGTTCGCACGCCTGGTCACGCAGCGTGAGGAGTATGTCACCCCGCCACTCGAACTATCAAGGTTTGAACGTAGCTTCAGACAGAGACAAGGCTTACCCAAGGACAAAGTAAATGAGGTCAAATGTGGAGCTTTGGGGTATTTTTGATGGGAGCTAGGGGCACCTCCTATGTCCAGCTTTGAGGGTTTGTGTAAAAACAAACATTGTGTAAACACAAACATTGAATGCCATTGACAATGAATGGCCAGCTTAAACATTGTGTAAACACAAACATTGAAGACGAAGGTGAGGACGCAAATTGTAATTGGCCGGAATGAGATGATGTATGATGATGTATGTTGATAAGAGCGCCCCTCACTTCACACAGGTGTGATTTTTTAACACTTTATACAGTCTGTCTCTCTCTCTCTCTCCCACACACGCACGCATACCTTGAGTGTGAGCCAGTGTCAGTCAGGCTGTAGGTGCTGCTGTCTCTAACCAGGATGTGCGTGGGCGGGGTGCGGCCCAACGCCATGCTCCTCTCTCCCGGGGGTCCGGGAGACTCGGCGGCGGCGGGGGACCTCTCCAGCATCCGCCGGCCCCCCTCAGTGGGGCTGTGCCAGGGGGACGGCACTCGCTCCCTGCCCTCCGGCCCACCTGCCCCAGGGGCCAGCAGGGAGGTGGAGCTGCCGTGGTGCGAATGTGAGTGTGAGCTGTGGTGCGGCGGAGCTCCGCAGGTGCTGGTGTCGATGCCGCTGTCAGCCGAAACCCCCCCCAGGTAGCCCCCTCCCCCGAGGCCGTTGGGCTCCATGTCCCCCTGGTCTCCTCCGGAGCCGCCCCCGGCGCCCAGCTCGTACCACTTGTCGCTGTCACTGTGGCCACCGCTGGACGCCGTGCTGGACAGGGTGTTGCTGCTGGAGTGACCCGAGTAGGGACCGTCCGACTGCTGACACAGAGAGAAACACTTAGCCTATTTAGACCTATGTTGTTATACCTTTCAATCCGGGAGCTACCTCTGTGTCCCATTAGTTGTTGCTATAAATGTAGCAAATACATAAATAATAAATGTATATATAGCACACACACACCCCCTACCCTACATGTATTTTTGAGTGGTGCTAGCCCCTCCTATACACAGGTTTAATGTTTGTCTTTAGTTCAATGTTTGTTTTGTAAAAGCATCGACAATGAAGGGAAAATTTACATCATAATGTGTCATTTACATCATATTGTCTCTTTATTGTTAATGGCGTTTAATGTTTGTGTTTGCACCGTTTGTTTTACATCACCATTACATCACCTAATCAACATGAGTTAGACTTTAATATATTAGCGCCCCTCACTTCACACAGGTGTGATTTGTTTAATAAGAATTTGAAGGTTTTAAGAAAACTTAGGTTTTAGAAGCTGTTTTTAGAATGGGCCTCAGGTTTAATGGGTTAGACCCTCTAGTGACTGAGTAGACTAGAGTCTAGTCTTAGAGAACGGACTTGGGTTACAACCATCTTTTATGGTATTTTATTGATCACTAGTTGAAAAACAGTGCACTAAATGACCTGGTGATGTATGATGACGTGTCAATGTCATTTACTGGGAAGTTGGAGGTCAAGAACTTCCACAGAAAAGGGAGTGGATCTCATGGGAAAGTGTACCGAATTGACTGGTTGAGTCACCATTATTAGGAAATGTGCCTATCAATTGCATGCGTCTGCTTGCTCATACATGAGCAGGAGAGTCCAAGAGGCAACCGTGCTTTGCCACCGAGGCCCTTAGACTTTGCAGTGAACAGGCTAGAAGCTAGATGATGTGTGATGAAGACTGACCTGGCTGCCCTTCTAGAAGCTAGATGATGTGTGATGAAGACTGACCTGGCTGCCCTTCTTGGGGGAAATGTGGATGACCTGCTCCTGTCTCTGGATGCGGGGAGCTCCGGAGTAACCCTGACCAGACTTGGCAATGGGTACATCTGAAATAAACAGATACGTTTGGAACAGATCTGGCCCCTAAAGACAATTTCTTATTCATTTACTCTATAGACATTTCTGAAAGTCCTGCCAATCAGCAGCCTGATGAACCATGACCACTAAACATTTGACTCAGTTCATGAAAACAAATGGAAAACGTGCACATTTTGTTTAATTGTTTCTCTTTAGAGCTCCACACTGTTGAGCTCTACAAGCACTTTTTTGTGTCTTTTCCTTAAATATATATGGTATTGGCGGTATATAGGCCTATATATATATATATATAGCATTGCATTTTTGTCAATAAATATGCCATTTACAGAGTTGCTGAAAGGACTGCTGTTGAACTTTTCCATGATAGACAGACAGACAGACATGGCTTTCATCGTGCGGCTGCTCGGTCATCAGATCACTTCACTTCAACACACAACAAAGGCAGACGCCTGGTGCTCTAGCCAAGCTATTCAGACAAAACTCGTCGGCAGAATGCGACAGAAAAGAAGGGCCAATTAATTACGAGAGGCATGCGTGTGTGTCGGAGAAGATACACGGAGAGATACGACAGACACAGACAAGCACCTGACAGCAGGTGCAGCGATGCTATCACAGATGTCTGATGTGGGAGCAGTGGAGAGATTCCTGTCATGATTCAAGTGTGGGGGAGTGGCGTGACGATTGAACTTTGGTATTTACAATTTGAAGTACTTTTTACTTCAACTCCACTACATCTCAGAGGCAAATTTTCTCCACTACTATTATTTGAAAACTTTAGTTACTAGTTACAAAATATACATTACCCACTTCAGCCTTTTATATACCTTTTCGGCCATTTGAAAATAGCCGATATAAGCTCAAAATGTGTCGCATTTGTGTTGCATTGTGAGCTTGTATTTTCAAATGATTTTTATACATTTGAAAACTTGTGAAATGGGACATTCTGCATAATACTTTCTACTTTTGGTACTTTAAGTACATTTTGATACCAATAATTTTGTACTTTTACTGAAGTAAATTATGAATTCCAGACTTTACGGAATTAGTATTCCTACATTGAGTATTATTTCCACCACTGTGGAGAAGAGAGAAGTGGTGAGGTGGGATGGATTGGGCTGTGAATGACATCATGGCAGTACTTCACACAGGCCGCCAAGAGCAGATGATGTAATATTTGCTTTTAGGAAATATCAAATGCAGACACCCCCACCCCTGCTGGAGAGAGAGTGTGTGTGTGTGTGTGTGTGTGTGTGTGTGTGTGTGTGTGTGTGTGTGTGTGTGTGTGTGTGTGTGTGTGTGTGTGTGTGTGTGTGTGTGTGTGTGTGTGTGTGTGTGTGTGTGTGAGAGAGAGAGAGAGGAAGAATAACAGAGCGCTGCCCTCTATGTGACTTATTTTATTTCTGGACGGAGGTTGGCCACATCATCATGGCTTCAGACTGAGGGGTCAAGGGGTAAAAACAAATAAAAAAGACGGTTAAAGAGAGACTAACACGGAGAGAGAGAGAGAGAGAGAGACCACAGAGACTGCAGGCTCAGCCTGGCCTCAACTCGTCTGTCCCCGGCTCAAACTGCTTCGTCTGACCCCTTGCCCAAACCGTTTCCCGCGCGGAGAGAAGAGAAGGGAAGTCACGAGCGCCTCGCACGGCCACAAAATGAGTGGCTACGGCCTCTCCCTTTCATTACGGCGGTCAGTGAACAGGTTGAGGACATGAGCTGAAAAAACACTGAGCAACAACAAATGACAAGGGAAGTCCTGCTGGGAATGAGAGCTTCAGAGGAGCGAAAGTCTTTCGTGGCTTTCGGAGCCCAGTCGAAAAGATCAGCCCTGTGCTCTGGTGAAACGAGCACAGCATTGCTCCAGATGTGAGAGACGTTTCTGTGAAAAACAATCTCCCCCTGTGCAGAGAGGAGGAGAGGACAGCAAGTGCTCAAAAAGGCTTTTTGTACAGCTTGGTGTTCACAGAGTACAACTTGGGCTCTCACAGTGGTAAAGTCCCTGCCCACCACCACAGAGGTTTGAATCCATCATGGTGCATCTGGCTTTATCAGGCATCTATGCGATCGCTTTGGCCAGTGTTTGGTGGAGGTAAGCCGGGCGGGGAGGGTGATATTGATCATTGCACGATCATTGTCGGAGGAGTAGGACAAAGGCTCTACATCCTCCCGATGGTGGCTCCTCACTAACAGATGAGTCAGTAGGCTACAACAACACTGACAACACAGAAAATGTAATGTGTGGAGAGGCATCAATTGGCATAACGACTAAGTTGGGTAAGAATTTAGCCACAATTTAAAGGGAAAAAAAGACACAATTCCTTCTTACTCTGAGACCTGTCTCTGTTTTCTCACGGTTATACACAATGCACTTGCACACACAATATAAATGCAAGTACTGTATGTGGTCACGCTTGAAACAAACACAGTATCACATTCAGTTTCTGTTCTGTTTTTAGCTACTTTTTTTGCACACAACCACACGCAAACTGAACTACACATTTACATATTAACACTCACCCATGCACAATCACACAGACACACAAACAGGCTTTACGACGTCAAAAAAAGAGCCTATCTCTCTCTGTCAGTCTGTCTGTCTGTCTGTCTATCTGTCTGTCTGCTTGATTGGAACTCTGTGCAGCGTGTGTGGGAGTTAAATGTCTATAGGCGCACAAGCTTTCCATTTGCGCTATTGTGAGCGCAACAGAACATTTGTTTGCATTTGTCTGTCATTTGAGCAAATTACTGTAATCAATATGATTAATGTTTTCCCATCTAAATTAAATGTCATGTAAGTACACAAGTATTCGCGGCGTTGCACTGAGTCATATTGTTACCTGGTGACACGAGCTCCCCTCCTCCCCCTTCTTCCGTCTTCGACCAGTTGGGAGTGGACTTGCCTTCTCCTACCGCCGGTCTTTCAGAAGACATGGGAGAGTGTCGACTGCCTACAAATCTGTACATGAGCGAGCACGAGCACGTGCACACACACACACACACACACACACACACACACACACACACACACACACACACACACACACACACACACACACACACACACACACACACACACACACACACACACACACACACACACACACACACACACACACACACACACACACACACACACACGTGTCGTGTTCTATCATTTGCCGGTGATTATTCATCATTTGCCGCTAATTAAAAATGTGCAAATGTGTGACATGACAGTGACAGCATGTGACAGCATGTGGAACTAAATACATTTGCACCTGCATGGTGGGTGGAAGAAACATGCATTTGCATGTGCACAAATGCAACAGAGTGCATGCATTTGCATGCACGTGTGTGCGCTCACACACTCACGCGCGCACACACACACACCCCCCCCACACGCGCGCACAGCCGCACACACCCACCCAATTTACAATCGACAAAACTGACAGACAAGCGCAGAAAGGTCAAATCACACACTATATGCTGTTCTCTCCCCCATTGGCATATCCCACATACACACAGTGCACAGTACATGTGTACAGTATGTACAGGCACCCAGCCTTACTGTTCAGGCATGGACTTCTGTGCTCTCCAGTGGGCGGAGCCGGCAGAGGTGTCACTGGAGCAGGACAGGTTGCTGGGAGAGCTGCGGTGTTGAGAACGGCCCAGAGCCAGAGACGAGGCCAGACTGTAGCTCTCACTGCCTGGAGACATCCTGTGCGGGCGGGCGGGCGGGCACACACACACACACACACACACACACACACACACACACACACACACAAAGGCCAGATTAACAACCGAACATTGCTACCGTACATCTATACTATAAATGAAAGACAAGTTGATGGTTAATACTTTTGAGAAAGGTTCAGCAGGTTGCTGCTACTCTGGGCCTCCAATTGAACACTGGATACTTACAGTAAGGTAGAATGTTTGTTCAGCGCACTAGTAGACACTAGAAGTGACTCTCGGGGCACAGGTCTCCATCAGGATAGGAGCGTTTTTGGAGAAATGTCATTCAACGTATTTATGTTTTTACTGTTCTAAACACTATGTGGCCTTGATAACGATCACAGAAAATGGAACCGGAATGAAATGGAAAATATCACAGAGGTCCCTGTTTTAAAGACATGACACCCATGGGTAAAAACATATATAGGCAAGTTAACCACATGATCCTATCATCCCTATTTTGGGACAAACATTTGTCAAAAATAGCAGATCTGCACATTGCGTCGTGAGCTTGTAGATTGGCTACTTTCAACAAAGAGTTTTGGTGTCGAGGGAAAAAGGAGGGGGTCAAGTGCAGGCCCCTGGCGGACTCTGGGCAAGCAGTAGTTAACCCTTTGCTAAGGATGAGGGTCAAGTACATTAGGAGGTACAGGAAAAGCATTAGAGGCCTTACCGTAGGTAAAAATATTATAGGCCGGCACCACTTGCTAGCTAAGGGGTAAAAACATCAGTGGCCCTTATTGGAATCCTGCAGTCAAAGCAGAGGCCCTTACCTCTTGGTGTCCAGGGGCCGTCCGTCGCTGCTGACACTGCGAGGAATGGCGGCTCCCCTCTCCAGCCTCTCGGCCGACAGGGTCTTTCCCACCGAGCTGCCCAGGCTGATGGCCCGGTTCGGGGTGTGGGGCTGGGGCGAGGTGTTCTGCGACTGCTGGGGACTACTGGAGGTCCGCTGCCACTTGTTGTTGTTGCTGCGGAATGGGAACTTGTACTCAAAGGAGCCGCCGTCGCTGCTGCTGCTGCTGCCGCCCTTGTACTCAGCAATGGGCATTCGGTACAGCTCTGAACATCCCCTGCAGATGACGGAGGTTTTTTTTGTTTGTTTGTTTTTTTGTTTTGTTTTACACAGGTGCATTTTATATTGTTATTATTCATATTGTCCTTTTTGCCGTGATATTAAAAGGCTGCTGATAAACATTTCCCCCCCCCCCCAAAAAACACCCACCCACCCTTAAGGACCTTTCAAACGGGCAGCAATTAACGTGCCTAGTAATCCATTTTCAATGTACATGTAGTAGTAGCCTTGCCGAGCCATGAGTTCCATAGGGCAGGAGCCTATCTCCTGTTTCTGTAGCGTGAGGCAGCTTGAGTACACCCCATGGACATGACGCTAGTTAGTATGTCGCAGGGACCCAATCCAACCCTTGATGCTGAGTGCCAAGCAGGGAGGCACTGGGTCCCATTTTAGAGTTTTTGGTATAAACCGGCCGGGGATTGAACCCCGACCTCCCAGTCAAAAGGCCACTGAGCTGGTTTCAATGAGACCTGCGTTTTTATTTCTGTACGTGCGGAGAAGTCGAGGGGTGACAACGCAAGGGAATTTACGTGGGCGTGGCCCCGTGAAATTGTCGCGTGGGTGCTCGTTTCGTACACACGCCTGCGACTGACTAGACCTGGATTCTGTTGAGCTTTTTTTTTTTTACACTTGTGTTGTCGCGCCCCTCTTAAAGCAGACCTGGAGCAGACCAACCTCTGCGTTAATCGATGCCCATCTGTAAGTACTTTTCGGGGTCTGTAACAGTGTACAAATTAATAATATTTTTGGATTGTATCACTTTATATGTCATTTTTGTCCTTGAAATCAGGAGTATGACATTTCTTAGAAAAAATAAAATGACTTATTTGCAGTCATTTGCACGATACGAGCACGTGACCGTTTGAAAGGACCTTAACAGTGTGCATAGTTAAGCCAATTTAGCAATTTTCTGGTGGACAAATGACTTACTTGCAGACAAACATAACAGACTCTTATAAAAGTCTTGAACCACTTTGCAGCTCAGCTAAAAATGTTGCATTTGTAAATAAGGTGGCACAATTGTGTGATGACGTCTGACATTTTGTTCATTTACAGAGTGATCTTAACAGTCTTTTGCTGTTCACTCAGGCCCTAAATAGGACAGATGCCAGTTATTTACCCCATAAACTGCAGCCACATTGTTTCCATGGTGTTGTTGCTCACATATGTGAATTCTAATTAACATATTCAGGGCAGAAGCTCTAGAGGCATAATTGTAAACAAAGATAATGACTGCATTAACACCAACATGTTTACATGTGGTAACCCACATTTCAATCAAAAGCGCTCTCAAAGTCTCATTAGCAGGCTGGTGTGCATGTCAATTGCAGCAGTAGGGGGTGCTTATAAAACATTACACATTTTAATAAAATACTTTTAAATAGATCTAAAAGCTCACACATTGTAGTCCTGCACTTGTAGACTGGTATGTTTGTGCAACGAGATTAATCAGACTTCTCACTTTAGTTAGTTGATTATAGAAATCCTGACCCACATGAACGCACCCAGGGTGCCGGCCCGATTCAGGCGAGCCGCCCCGCGTCCGGAACGGTTGAGAAATGACAGAGTTACCGTGTGGGGGTCCCTCTACTGTACCCTCTACTGTAGTGTACTGTACCACCCAAAATCACCATATATACAGTTAATATGTGCGTGTGTGTGTGTGTGTTGCGCACAGGTGGTGAAAAACAACCATGCTGTTTTCGTGCTCAAACGCACCCACCCACCCACCCACCCACCCACTCACCCAGCCACCCAGCCAGCCAGCCAGCCAGCCAGCCACCCACACACAGCTCCGTAAGGGAGTGGTTGCACCACAAAAATCATGTTGATTCATCAAAGTAGTAATTGACAGAATAATCACTAAGAAAATGATGCATAGTTGCAGCCCTATACGGCAACAAACACAGTGTTACCGTCTTTACTCTTGAGCAACAACATGGCATGCTAAGTCGAACATTACAGAGGTGCATTTTCATTTTATTCCCTCGTTTTTGCCGTGATATAAAAGGCTGCTGATGAACATTTTCCCCAATATACAATTTATTAATTTACCCAGGGTAGGTACCGGTATGCTTTTCAGCAAACCCCTGCACAATCACACACACACACACACACACACACACACACACACACACACACACACACACACACACACACACACACACACACACACACACACACACACACACACACACACACACACACACACACACACACACACACACACACACACACACACACACACACACACACACACACACACACACACACACACACACACACACACACATTAAAACCTGGGGAGCTGACCAGTACAACCGCAGTCTTAGGGCAGAGGGCGGATTACCGCAGGTGTAAATGCAATCGCATTAAATATAGGGGATGAACCAAAGAATGTGCCATTGGGATTAAGCAGTTGGTATTTGGCACACGATGAGGAAGGAGAAGGCATTATTTATTACTGCATATTATGTCCCGTGGACAGATGTGATCTAATGGCGAGATAGAAGCCCTTATTGCAATATGGCCTGACGATCATATATCAAATGCTGAAGGTTACACACAAAATCACTGCAGTGTACAGTACATAATAGCAACAGAATGGAGGCAATTCAATGGGTAAATTCAATGAAAAAAAGAAAAAGGTGAGGGTAACGTGGATGCAGGACGTTACTGTGTGTGTGTGTGTGTGTGTGTGTGTGTGTGTGTGTGTGTGTGTGTGTGTGTGTGTGTGTGTGTGTGTGTGTGTGTGTGTGTGTGTGTGTGTGTGTGTGTGTGTGTGCGCGCGCGCGCGCGCACACGCTACAACTCACCAACTTGTTTGTAAAGTAGCTCCTACATAAATAAATCTGGTAGGTTAATAGGGGTAGGTTAATAGGGGTAGGTTAATAGGGGTAGCCGATATGACAGTTCTCGATTTCTGGCCAATATTGATATCCGATATAATTCATTGCCATTATGGCCGATAACCAATGTCGATATAATCTCATTCTGTATAAAAATATATCATTTTGTCCATTCTGTGAAAGGCTTATAAACAAAACTAGGGATGTACGGTATGTTGGCCCATAATTATATCCCAACATAAGGAAGAACTAAATAAAACACTTGCACACGTGTGCAAGTGTTTTATCTCGTTCTTCCTTATACTGCTGGTCGTTCATCACCTGCCTAGACTTGGGTTGGGGATGTGCATGTTGTTTCTCTCTTTCCCATATCTCAATAAAAATTCAATGTAGTATTTTAATTTTAAAATGTTCAAACAGATTTTTCAACATAATTATTATAAAAAAAAATATATAAACCGATATTACTTTAATATCGGTCCGATACCGATTTTAAGGCCAACATGGTCCGGGGCATTGAACCAGGAACCTTTCGGTTTCAAACATGCTCTTCTCACCTATGTACTCCATAGAGTTATAATATATCTAGAGAGTGGATGAGGAGCGACAGCCCCGCCCCCCGCTATTCACTTCAATGCAAGTTGCTCAGTGGCGTATTGAAGGACACAGAAGAACGACAGTCTTCCGGGTAGTACCCCTCGAGCGTTGACATGATTGGTTGGCTCCTATCATAGTAGGAGCTGTTCTTGTGGTACCTCTACGTCACGATTCATTCATAAATTTAACCTGGGCCTGAAGTACCAGTTTTGACCAGTAGGGAGACGACTGGGGGTCATTCTGGGGGCTCGCTGTACTCCCCAGAACTTGTTCTAAACCCCCAAAAAACGCAACATTTCTCAAACGAGCGGGGTCGAGTCCACCCACCTGCGCGGCGTGGCGTCGTCATGCGGGGGGACGATGACCACGCGCACCGTCATGGAGGTTCTCAGCAGGTCAATCATCTGCTCGTGGGTGAGCGTGGCTACGGCCACCTTGCAGATCTCCACCAATCGGCTGCCCTGCCGCAGGCCCGCCTGCCACGCGTAGCCGTACGGCTCCACCTAGAGGTGGTTGAATTAATTACCAGAATGTTTGTGGCTGACGAAAAGGAAAAAAAAGCATTGTTTCTCAACTTCAAGGATCCCCAGTTTGATTTTTAATTCTCAGTCTTAATTTAACTCTGAAAGTATACAAATTATTGATTTGATTGATTTATTGGAAATAACTGGAAATGTTCTTCATATACACAGCATACAACTTGACAGAATATAATTGTGCGGTTGAGGTAACAAACCCTAGGAGGGCTTATAAGAGAACCTCACCGTTTACATTGCATCATATTGCACTTACAACTTGAATTTTATTAACATAAATTCACACAACTTAAAAGTACATTAGACAGAAAAACAAAACAACCAAAGGGAAAAAGGCATACATTCTAGACTACAGTATGTCTATGGAACATTTGATTCAATTTTCACCCTCCGTAACAGTCCAATGGTTTCTAACACATTTGATAAAAATAGGAGAGCTCGCAGCGTGCCACAAAGTTACACGCTGTGAGCTTTTTTTTAAAGAGTTTTCAGAAAAACGTATGTTGTCTATCAATATAAAATTACAGATTTTTCCTGGTTTTAATGGGAATAAGTTAGGTGGAAGTAGGAGGGAAGTTGAGATCCATGTAAATGGTTAAAGAATGCAGCTTCAGCGCTCCATCACAGCTCTTTTGAGTCCAGTTACAGTATTCACCTCGGCCACAATGCCCTCGTAGTTGACGTGGAAGCCGAGCTGACCAAGACCGTTCCTGCGAAGTGTGATCTCTGATGTCTCACAGCCTTTAGTCAGCAACTAGAGGTACAGAAGGAAGAAGGGAGGGAGAGAGGGAGGGTGGGGGAGAGAGAAAGACAGAGAGAGAGTGGGAGAGAGGTAGTCAGGTAGAGAGAGGTGAATTCACAGGGAATAATAGTCATCTTGTGTATTGTTTATTACTACAACGTGATGGTCGGTCCCTTAACCAGATACTGTAGCAAGCCAAGGCTCACCGCAACACGTTGTGAGATTGTAGATCGTATATTTCCTCCGTTGATGTACAACAAAGTATAGAAGGTTTATAGAAGGCACCAGAAACGTATTTATTTAATAAAACGTGTTTTTTTCCATTTATTTTCAGACAACAACAGTCTTGGGTCCACTTTCATGGAAACCAGAGCTGCCATTTTTCAGCAGCATTCAGACTTTTAGGGCCCCTATACACATGAAACAGACTTATAATGGTCGGCTGATGGAGTCTTGTCAGAGGAAATGACTCCATAGCAGGAGCTAGAAGCATTGAGCAACATCCCCCTTCTTGTTGACTGCAATGTTACGCCGATGTTGCTTGGGGTTAAAGCCAAATTCACCACTCCAGCATGGCATTGTTATGGTGAAATTGGTGACCTGCCGAAATATGTGAACATCTTTTTTTTTTAATGTTTTTTTTGTGGCTTTCGCCTTTTAGCCCTTTCCGGCTCTGAGGCGCGTGTCACCATTGAAGGCACAATTTTCCCGACATTCCTTGCAAAGCATTTGCCTTCAATGAGCGGAAGCTTGTTAAGCTTCCGCGTGCGTAACATGAGTCCCGGAAAAGACGCGCTGTGATTGGCCAGTAGTCACATGAGTGACAGCGAGAGACATGGAGGAGTCGCATGAGTGACGTCACTTGGGCAGCGACGCAGTGTGCCTTCAGCACTTCTAAATAAGAAAGCTGCGGAGAACTGTTGCTTTGTGTTCACTCTTTAATGTTTTCTGTTAGTAATCTAATCCCCCCTGGCTCTGATGTTGTATTGTTGTATTAATAACTTTGTTGTTTGTGTTTGGTTGTTTGTCTTGTTTTGTATTGTAATGTATATTGTCATGACTGTTATAAAGATTTGTTAACAAAAAAAAGCCTTCAGCACTGCACTTCCGCCTTCATTGGGATACACGTCGCTCCAATGAACTGCAACGTCCAGTGAGGCATCTATTTTTTTTATAATATCTATGGCCTGGACCACTGAGCCATGGCCCAGGCCATATGTGACCATCTTGTGCACTTCACTGTCTTCACATAACTTACATGGAGGTCTTTAAATACATGGCCTTGATTACAGCTAAAAAACTGCAACAATTTACATTCAAACACTGACATTATGTGATGTCTAAACGATTGTCACATATTTCAGCAGGTCACCAATTTCACTGCAACACCACCATGCTGGAGTGACCAAGTGTGAGTGAGGGAGTGGCCGAGATTTGGGGTATTGGAATTCAGCTTTAGGGTAAATGACACACACAGGGTGCATCCACAAAGTAGATTCACGAAGATGCAAGATGCCGCGAGCGGCAGGAGTCTCTTCCTGGTTTTTAGACAGCTGGTGGATGGAAATGAAGCTCCACCTACGCTGCAACTTTCCGTGTCAGGACTTTTCTGTTTAGATGTATGGGCTGTCAAGGCCAGAAAGATGCTTTTTGCCACTCAGGCGTTCCCGCATAACTTCCGGTGATGATGTCATAGATTTTGTGGGTGTGGGCGTACGTGTGTGCATGCGCATGCGTGTGTGCGACACTGTGCGTGTGTGACAAGGGCACTTTAGAAATCCTACAGGGCCCAGAAAATGCAGGAAGGGAAGCTTAAATAAATCATGGTGCATGCCCTGGCACCTGGGGGATGGAAGAAGGACAAGGGTTTGGAGGATGTGATGGGAACCGGTTGGATACACTCTGATGTTGTTGCTTGGTGTGTGTGTGTGTGTGTGTGTGTGTGTGTGTGTGTGTGTGTGTGTGTGTGTGTGTGTGTGTGTGACGGAAAGAAAGAGAGAGGGAGATAGTGGGTCAAAAAAGTTTAAAAAAAATGAGCGGCCGAGGGTTTCTCTCTCCCCCCTCTCTCTATCTCTATTGAAGATTAGCACCAAATGCGTAAAAGGTGACATGAAAGGAAGAATCCTCAAATAACTCTCTGCGTGTGTGTGTGTGTGTGTGTGTGTGTGTAGATTAAAAGCTGGCTTTAAATCAGGTTATACGTATATACAGGATAAATAGCATCACACAGACGCATGCAAACTCACACGTGATGCAAATACACGACACACAATTTCTACACACTGTGCACACGTGAGACAGACACACACACACACACACACACACACACACACACACACACACACACACACACACACACACACACACACACACACACACACACACACACACACACACACACACACACACACACACACACACACACACACACACACACACACACACACACACACACACACAGTTAAAGTGTGTGAGGCAGTGGAAACGGAGGCATTCAAAGGCAATGATGATTACATAACGAAACAGATTTTTTTTAGCCAGTTACCATGGAAACAGCTGAGGAAGAGCTAGTGCCACTTCACTCCAGTGTGCGACTGTGCGTGTGTGTGTGCATTTGCCTGCAATTAGTTGAACAGAGATTGATGCGAGCTCCTCTGAGGGCTGATGAGATGCCATCCCTGATACGTAGACACAACAACAGCAGCCAAACAGGATGTAATTTATATCAGACCAGTATCATTTCAGAAACAATAATTGTATACATAATTATGCAAAGTTCGAGCAGCAACAAGGGGAAGAATAAATACAATAAAAATTGGGGGGAAACTGCTTTTCAATGAATGTTTGCACACTTGGAGCAGTGATTCCCAACCTGTGGGCCGCGGCCCACTCTTGAGCCGCAAGGGTATTTCAAGTGGGCCCCCAAATAATTGTGCTTTCATGGTGATACCAGTAAGTAAGGACTTAAAGTGTACCATGTCGGTTCCATTGATCTAAGGCATCTGGAACGCAATCGATTGGTTGACCATTAAAGCGTGTGACCCACCCATTGGACCACTCACAGTAGGCTGCCGTGTTAAGTGGCCAGATGTGTGGGCTGCGAACACATTAAAGGTTTTTCAGTGGGTGGTCCAGAAAAGGTTGTGAACCGCTGCCCTAGAGGGATGGGTGGTCATGCTGTGATTGGCTGGTGGTTTGTCAGGCAACCAATGACGTGCGTTCGTTCATGCCAGCTGACTGATCCTATACTGTAAGTAGAGCATTTATCAGATGGGCATGGGCAGTGGTGGAAAAGGTACTCACATGTTTTTACTTAAGTAAAAGTATCAATACTGCCATGTAGAACTACACCGTTAGCATAAATAAAACATTTACTTGAGTAAAAGTACAAAAGTATTGGCATCAAAATAGAAAAGTAGAAGGTACTCGTTATGCAGAATGTCCCTTTTCTTGTTTTCAAAAGGTATAAAAATCTTTTGAAAATAGCAGATCTACAAGCTCACAATGCATCGCATCGCGAGCTTGTAGATCGGCTATTTTCAAATGGCGAAAATGTGTATAGGGCTGAAATGGTTACTGTACGTTTTGTAATAATAATCAAAATCTACAAAGTAACTAGTAATAAATAATTGTAGTGGAGTGAAAGTACAATATTTGCCTCTGAAATGTACTGTAGTGGAGTAGAAGTAAAAGTACTGAAAATTTGACATACTCAAGTAAAGTTTAATTACCTCAAAATTTTACTTAAGTACAGTACTTAAGTAAATGTACTGTACTTAGTTACTTTACACCACTGGGCATGGGAAACCACAATTATGATAGATGTGGATTATGGCCTATGTATTTCTGAAGAAGAGTATTATAGAATTGGCTGTCATTGTTAGACGAAAATGTATTCTGGCTTATCAGGTCAGTCACGTATAATCAAATTGTCCTTCACCTACATTTATGAGCCAACATAACCAACCAACCGAGACGGTCAATGTGGCTCAGAGATAAAATGTAAAAAAGGAATAAGATATGCACATCCCACAGTTTTTTAAATACGGTGCTGGACCAAAATATGATCAAATGAAGAAAGAAAATGGAATGTCCGCACACGATATATGTCTGCTCCCCGTCCAGGATATATTGTGTGCGGACATTCAAATTTTTTCTTCAAAGATAAAATGTGCCAGAAGTTACTGTTTTGTGAACTGACCGTCTACTCGGCTGGAGATGCCCTTGGACACGACCTGCTTCCAAATGAACCCCTGTGCCGAGTGCTCCCACGTAATCCCAAATGTGTGATGTAATTGTAATGCTTTCTATTATCACCTACAGCTGACACAGGCATCCGGCCCGAAATAATGCATAAAAGACGCACACTTCTTTCAGTTTAACCAATGACGTGTAGATTTGACCAATGACGTATGTAACGTGGGAACTATCTCCAAAGATAACAACGTCTGTATAATTGTGCCTGCGGCAGAGAAATCTCTCAGAGAATGGTATTGGAATAAACCATCTTTAATCTGAATATTTGGCTGTGTGGTTCTTATTAGTATTTAAAATATGATCTTTACTTACCATAAATTTTAAATCCATCAACAATGCAGACACCTCGGAATTTGGCTGGTGGTGTTATCATTCCAATGAATGCAACTTACTGTAAACAGCAGTGATTCTGAATCCACTAGTGGCGAACTGGCTACTGCTATGTATTGTGCAGTGAGTGATTGGGCATACTCTGCCTTGAACAGAATACTCCTGGAGGAGAATTATGCAAAGACCCCCCTTGCTGTAGCTTATTATGAAATTATGTTTAACTTGATTCTTGAAACGTACACAGCACATGAATCTCTCCTCCACAGACAGACAAATACTATAGAATATGTCCTACTTTTTAAGGGGAATCAAATACACTTGTTGCTATGGATACAGGGACTTGCATGGCATGCTGAATGACTCCACACCAAAATCACAGAGGCCCCCTGTCGATTGCTCACCTCCTCGTCCGCGCTCGAATGGAAACGTCCCTTCTATACTTTCCTATTTCTATTCTCTCATGTACCCTGTTAACACCTCAGCGTGGTTGTGTGTCTCCTCACCTCCAGTCGCTGGACCACCTCCTTGAAGTCCTCGGTGTTGTTGCCGACGCTCCTCAGCGACACGCTCTCCCCGCGCTCGTAGTAAATCCTCATGGAGGCGGGGCTGCCGAGCGTCCAGCCTATCACGTCCTTAGTGGCACAGTTGAACACCACGGCCTTGGCGTCCTGATCCAGCAGGATGAGGAAGTCATTGGAGATGGACAGCAGGGCCTGCAGCTCCCCGCCGGCACTGTGGTCCTCGGCGTGCACGGGCCACGTCACGGCGCCCGCGCTACGCAGCTCGGCGCCGGCATACGGGCGGCTCTTCTCCTTCTTCTTGTGCGCCAGCGAGATGAACGGGAACTTGCCCGACGGGTCGATGGGCGTGCTGGTGGTGTGGCGCTCGGCCAGGTCGCGCAGGTACTCCTGCCGCGTGCGCGTGGCCATGGTGCGGAACTTTTGCGACTTGTGCGCGGCGCTCTCGGCGTTGATGACCTTGGCGAGCAGGAAGTCCCGGAACACTGAGGACTTGGGGAAGGTCACGCCCTCTGGGATTGGGGGGCCGAAGGAGGGCACGTCTTTGGAGCGGGTAACCGCCACGCTGAGGAGAGAGAGAAGGGGGTAACAGGGGGAAGAGGACAGGAGTGTTGGAGCAGTATTGGATGAACATTTGGCTTCAGTGGGAGCTTTGCAGAACCAATGACAAAAAAATCCCCCATTAGCAACTGTGTGGCCTGGCTGCAGTTTTATTAGAATGCATAAAGCGAGTCATTCTGTCCAGTCTAACATTGTGTCCAGGCTGACATTATGTTACAATTATGAGCATAGGAGGGAGAAAACTAAAAGTCCGCCCCCTCACCCCCCCAGTAACTTGCAATAAATGAGAAGAAAGACTCTTTGACAGCGAGTTGGTTTGTTGTTTGAAGCCATGCAATTTCCTCATGTCTGTATGGGGCCGATGGGCTCACAGGGCAGCAGACAAAACCCTGGCCTGTTGTATCAAAGCTCTGAGAGACGTTATGTTTACAGGGTGATGAAGGAAGCAGACTTTCAGACAGACTCTCTCTCCTCTCTCCTTCTCCGCTTTTCATTAGTCCTCCCGGTGCTGTGTCCGGGCAACACCAACAGCAGAAATGTGGGTCATAATTTACATGAATGTGCACTCAAGACTTTACTTCACAAGAAGAGTGTAGCAACTATTAATACATAATGCCTGATTTATACTTAGTTGCCCGGCCGTGTATTGTACCAAAATAGCTGACCTACAAGCTCACTCACAACGTATTGTGATATTGTGGATCAGCTATTTTAGGTACAGTTGGAGGCCATCGATATTGTCCTTTTCTTTTTGCTGAGGTTTGCGTGATCTGCGCAAAAGGACAGTTAACACATTTTGGGCGGGAACCCCTTTTGGTGTTTAACATTATGTTATAATTTAGCTATTGAAAAATAGCAGATCTACAAGCTCATAGCGCGCCACCGAGTGGCGCGCTATGAGCTTGTAGGTCTGCTATTTTTGAAAAATCGTGAAAATATTTATTTCAGAAAACTGGAGGATTTAGGATTTTTTTTTAATTTTGAGGTCAGGCCTAAATGGGTCAAATAATAAGGGACAATATCGGTGGCACCCAACTGTACGCAACACTGGGTGCACAACTATGTATAAATGAGGCGTACAGCTCCATTGGACTGTGGAGAACTGCTGAGAAACTCTAGGAGTCCCTTCCTTCTCCGTCTCCCTTCACTGCACCTAGCACTCTCCATCTCTCCTCCTTCTGCGAACCTCTCCCTCCCCTTTTTCCTTTCATTAAGTCGCTGGAATGGCCATCCGAGGCAGTCTGCTATGTCAGGAACTCAGCTGGACAGCCAAGAAGAAGAGGGTGTGGGGGGGGGAGGGGCTGCTATTCCTATCCCTCTGACCAAAAATCTCTGAATAACAGTCCAGTGGAGGGAAGGTGCAGGGGGGGGGGGGGTCGTCATCGGGGGAGGGGCAGAGTTGAGAGACAAGGGGAAATGAAGAGGTTTTTTTGGCCGCAGAGTTTGACTGAAAAGGGACTGTGCAAGGTCAGAAGAAAATAGAGAGAAGAGTATGTACAGTTATATTGACCGTGCGCGCGGTGTGTGTGTGTGTGTGTGTGTGTGTGTGTGTGTGTGTGTGTGTGTGTGTGTGTGTGTGTGAGCACATGCTTAAAGCTGTACTTCGTAACTTTTGTTAGTGATTAAAACTGTATTTTGTCCAATCTGTATGGTAGAGTACAGTTAATACCGCATACACCGTACAATCAGGGTGGTTGTATTGGTCTCCTTGCTCTTCTATCTAGATCTTGTGTCTGGTTTGACACAGCTGGTTGACAAGTTCTACTGTCTGCAGGACCAAATTGAATTTCTCCTCTGAACAAGCAGGTAGGCGGAATTAACTCGGTTGTAAAAATGTCAGCATCCGTTTTGTTTTCAAAAGAATAAAGAAAAGCCTGGGCAAACGAGCCAGGAAAAGTGGCATAGGTGTGGGAGGGAACCATGTAATTCGCTAACCAATAACACAGTCGCTCCAACTTTTCTGACGTCAGTTTCTCCGCTGTGTAGGAGGGGAGGAGGAGGGGGGCGGGAGCACAGATCGGTAAACCAATAGCATACACCGGCTGTTTTTGCCTGCAAATTTGAATCCGCCCTCAGTCTAGACGATGAAATCACTCTGGCTGGGGCAGGCTAGTGTGCAGGAGATCCAGGTTCGAACCCGGGGTAGAACAAGAAAGTTACAGAGTCAGCTTTAAGTCTACATTATGAGGCAAAGGAGAGAAACAGGGAAAGAGAGAGAGACACACAAAAAACTATTTCCTGATGGCTGAAACTGCATTTCCTTTAAGAAAAGTAGTGAAAATAGATCTACAAGCTTTGTATTTTCGTTTTTTGGGATTTGGATATACAACGTTTCCACTCGACAGCAAGGATATTTACAAGTCCTCTACCTGGACAGACGGCTTATGTGAAAACAGGACAGGGATGGTGTCGCCCGGTGGCCTTAGCTTTTGATGGACTGGAGCCGGTTGTGTCTGTTTGCTGCTTGGCTGCCCTGGCCTCAACTCCCATCATGTTAATGACTAAATGGGCTCCATTTCGGGCATTTTCTCAGGTAATAACTGCCAGCTGTCGTGTCTCAAAAAGCCATCATGCTGAAATCTCCCCTGCCCACGTACGGCACCATGCCCATATGTTGACACTTCGAGGGCTTTATTAGCGAGATTTCCCAAATGCATTCCGAATGTGCCTCATCATCGCCGCCGGAGGAAGGTGTGTGTGTGTGTGTGTGTGTGTGTGTGTGTGTGTGTGTGTGCACGCGGCACTCTGTAAATCATGTTTATAGCTGTCAAATAGCTTGAGATTGCATCAGTTGTTTATTTTTTTTACCGTGAGAGGGGGGTAGGAGGGGGGATGCCTGGTTTGCACTGAAAATACATGCTGAAAATAAAATCTACAATGTAGATCTTCTATTTTGCAATACAAGTGCAATACAATTACTTTTTCAGCTATTAGTGTAGATTTTAGTCTTACACCAACATTAAATTCCCATTGACAATAAATGGAGAATTTACATCATAATCACAGAACTGACAGCAACAAAAACCTATTAAACATATCAAAAGGTTATAAATCAATCTACTACAACACATCCTCTGATGTTCACTTTAATACCAGAGCTGTCAGACCATTAATTTCAGCATAGATAAAACACTGCCCTGACATTCAACACACACACACACACACACACACACACACACACACACACACACACACACACACACACACACACACACACACACACACACACACACACACACACACACACACACACACACACACACACACACACACACACACACACACACACACACACACACACACACACACCAAAGTGCAGGCTGAGGTTCCTCCAAAAGAACTGCATAAAGCGTCACTCAAACTACTGTACACACAGAGCACTGAAAACACTATAGAAGGTCTGAAACACATGTGAGTCAACCAAAGACGTATGACTTATAGTGGACATGGAGGGGAGAGAAAAGAGAGGGAGATAAATCACTAAAGTGAACGGGAGCAAGAAAAGGAGAAAAAGTGAACTAGTTAGAAAGGCAAAGAGAAAAGGCAAAGTGAACGCAAGGTAACAGGATTTAGGGAAGATAGCAAAGGCATACAATTGTTATATATATATATATATATATATATATATATATATATACTCTTATAGCTTAACCCATTTAGACCTGACGTCGAAATAAAAAAAAACGTTCTCTGAAAGAATATATATATATATATATATATATCAAAAATAGCAGACCTACAAGCTCGTAGCGCGCCACTCGGTGGCGCGCTATGAGCTTGTAGATCTGCTATTTTTCAATAGCTAAAGTATAACATAATGGATTAACGCGCTGTGAGCTTAAAGCCGATTTGCCGATGTAGCCGATTATAGATCGGCTATTTTAGATGCACAACACCAGTACTCAACCAAGTATAAATCAGGTACAAACAGTGAGAGAATGAGATGAAAGAGAGAGAGAGCAGTGGAGGATAGCTGGTGTGTTAGTATTGTTATGGAGTGACCTCCGTGGCAGCAGAAAGGAAGGAACATATGTGGTTTGAGTGATTTGTGGTCCGACTCTTTATAAATATCAAGAGCGTGGGCAGCTTCGCTCTCACAGCATCTATGACCTGCCAGCCCACACAGCCAGGGAAACAAAGAGAACATTTCAATACCTACAATACTATGGAGAAGGTGTGTGTGTGTGTCAGGTTTAACTAGATTTGCAAGAACCAAAATCAAATGTTCCCACATGCAGAATATAACATGGCGTCACTAACAACTTTTTAAAGATGGTTATCTCTGTTTCCCTGGGTCGTCTGAGAGAGTCAATAACTTGTATTCCCTGTTTAATCAGCCAGTCCAGACCCCATTGAGAAAGCCCACTTTAATCCCGGGTATATTTTAGCCGGGAGTATATTTTGGGCTGTTACACTGTTCCCGAATCTTTCATTGAATTCTGTGTGCTGTCGTTCTCATTTGTTCACGACTGGAGAGCCTATTTCAATCAACTACCTGTAGATTGCTTGGTTGGAACTGCCTGCTGTATAATTAACATGGTTTCGGCAGCAAAAATAATAGTAATGCACTGTCTACACTGTTTCTATAGTAATGTTTCAAACCAATGCGGAAAGTTAACAATTATGGGAGTGCTGAAACTCCCATGAAGCCCCTGCTTGTGTCCTGCATGTATCCCGCAGGAACACAGACATTTAATTTGAGCTCGACAGTAATCAAATCGTTTTGCATCTATCAGCACAGTTAATGTCATCATAAATCAACTTAACAGACACAAATTTGACAGCCAAGGCGTCCTCTAAAGCCCTACTGTAAAATAACACCCACACGTTCTATTTACCACCATAACTGAAGACAACTGGTACTGGACTTCAAAAAGTCATTAGAATTCAGCTGTCGATGCAAATGCTGCTTTATGTGGCATGCGGGTTTCCCCCAAATACATGGGATTAACAGTCAATTACTTCGAATTTACGGTCCCACAGTAAAAAGGGTCCATAAACCTTAGCATCCCTATATGACATAATAGGTGAACATTCTGCAAAAATAGACGATGCACAAGATCACAACAACAATCCCTTGTGTGCTTGTATATCAGCTATTTTCCTTAAAGAGATTAGAGGGGGGAAATGAGGAGGTCAAGGAGAGCCCAGGGAGAACCTGGTCAACAAAGAATATTAGGGTTTAACAACCACCCCATTGACCTAACGGCAACTAGTGCCACCTCAACTAATAGAAACTACAGGGGAACTTTAAACACACACACACACACACACACACACACACACACACACACACACACACACACACACACACACACACACACACACACACACACACACACACACACACACACACACACACACACACACACACACACACACACACACACACACACACACACACACACACACACACACACACACACACAGCAAGTCTTTCTGGCAAAGCTAGCTGACATTTCACTATTGGATCCAGGAAACCAATATTTGTAGCCAAGAAGCACCTGATTCAATCTAAGACCTCAACCCACTGATGTGGACCGATAGGACAGATAGGACACAGTCACAACCCACTGATGTGGACCGATATAGGACAGATAGGACACAGTCACACACAACGCGTCACAAGCGTCAGCATCCCGTCCACTTCCATTCAAAGGGCTGGCGCTTCCCATTGCGACGCATTCAACGTGGCGTGCAGAGTTCAACATTGGCGAGCTTTGACTGGGTGTTGTAATGTCAACCCCGCTTGGCAGGCTTTAGACTCTTAGTTTTCTTCCAGTGAGCCAAACACTGACGTAAAAGGTAGCTCTCCATCAAACAGACTATACTACAGATCACTACAGACTGGCAGTCCAATGAGGCAGGGAATTCAGTCAGTTGGAAGGTGTGAAGAAAGGTTGATGAATGCACCTGAGAGCTGACAGCGACAGCCGGCTATTATGGTGCGAAAAGTAGCCTATGGCTTGGATGTCTTTCTCAACAACAAGCCAACTGCTTCCCTACAACTTGCGACCCTACGCGACATAGTACCCACCGCCCAGACATAGTACCCACCGCCCATTCAACAGGAGATCTTTGGCAACAGACGCTTTCCAACACTTACCGCCACTGATGTTGGTGTGGTGGAGCTACCTAAGTCTAACGAACTAACGTCTGCTGTGCCCACAGTCTGCAAAACAACATAGGAAGTTGACACGAGACGCCACGGCATGCATTGTCTACTCCCCTTCAGACACGGATGTGTGACCTTGCCAATACACAGACGAGACCAGACAACCAAACAAAGAGGCTGGAATAATCAGTCCAATGCTTTCGTTTTAGAGGGAGTGAGAGGTAGCAGTGAAGAGTGGCGGATAGTCAGTGCCAAACAGCCTCTTTCCAACAACCAGCTGTAATGATGTTCCACTTGGCAGGACCCTCTGAGTGTGTGTGTGTGTGTGTGTGTGTGTGTGTGTGTGTGTGTGTGTGTGTGTGTGTGTGTGTGTGTGTGTGTGTGTGTGTGTGTGTGGAGACAAGGTGGCCCCCACGGGGGATAATTAAGTCCTTGCACACAATGTGCTCAGACAGCAATTAAAACACTCATTAGCACATGGGCAGAGAGAGAGAGAGAGAGAGAGAGAGAGAGAGAGAGAGGTGAAAACGACAGGTGATAAAGAGATTAGAGGCAGCACTAGGTAATATTCCCTGCTCACAAGTTTGTCTTTGTATGTTTTTAGGTAACTTCTTGTAACATGATTATTCTAGGACCAATGGAATATTGTCATGACATCATGGGTCTCAATGTTCAATCTGGTAAATGGTCTTAAAGGGGAACTAAAATAGGCAAAATCGTCTGCTTTTCTATACATACATTTAGAAATTATTTTTTTATATACAGCATACAAATATCCTTTCCAATTGACCCCCTGGCGGCCCCCACTTTGAAAATTAAAAAAAAGTTTAAATGGCAGCGAACTAGGGTTTAGTTCCCTTTTAGACCCAGTGGTTAAGCTGTGTACTGTGTGTGTGTGTGTGTGTGTGTGTGTGTGTGTGGCCTGCGAGTCTCACCTGTAGCAGGTGTTGTCCGAGCAGGGGCTGTGCGTTCGGACAACCACAAAGACATGCTGGAAGTGAGAGCGGATGTTTTTGGGCGTGAAGGGCTGCGCCCCTGGCTCCTGGAACACGATGGTGACGATGTCGTTGCCTATGTGGCGCTTCCTCAGCAGCTGGGATGGCACGCAACACCCAAAGTGGAACGGGGAGGGCAGCAGAGTTAGGAGGGCAGCAATAGAGGAACCCCCAAAGCTCATTAAAATGTGAATTCAACTTTCCCAGCAGTGGACTGCTTGTGTCAGTTGCTGTCAGAAATGCTAAGCAACCACAGAAAGTAATAGTGTGGAAGTGATCATTAGCTCGCTGACTAGCATCTAAAATGGGGGCTGCAATGAGTGGGATGAGTGCGAAGCCTCAACCCTGCGCACAGCATGAGAGCAACACAACTTTCTAATGACGCCTGAAACCAGAGTCTATTCTGGGATGTTGTCAAACAACGAGCCCTGGAACTTCTCCATTATAAAGTTATTAGCTTATTACGCCCCAACAGAGGGGTTTTCCACTGGTGCTCAACGTCGGGTCCAGGGACCAGCGGCGGTCCAAATGGACCCTTCAGGGTCTGAGAATGTACAAATGGAACCCCAATCTAGACTGTAACATGTGTTTATTTAACTCTGAGAGGGTACAAATGGAACCCCAAACTAGACTGTAACATGTGTTTATTTAACTCTGAGAGGGTACAAATGGAACCCCAAACTAGACTGTAACATGTGTTTATTTAACTCTGAGAGGGTACAAATGGAACCCCAAACTAGACTGTAACTAATAAGGGTAAAAACGCTGCCGGCGTTGGATTAATTAATTAATGCCTGGCAGTTGATGTGTTACGTAAGGATCCATTTGGTTCCATTTCTACACTCTTAAGCCCTAACCACACCAAAGGGTCACCATGCAACTCCTTGGGTCCAAACGGTTGCAAGGAGTTAACGCTAAAACCATCATGACCCTTTGGTGTGGTTTGGGCCATTGAATTCCATGCGTTGAATCACTAGGGTCAGCGTGGGTCAACGTGCAACAAGACATATCACACCGCAGGGACAACGCTATAAAACCGTCTTAACCCTTTGGTGTGGTTAGGGCTTTAGAGCACATGGAACAGAGGGTCTTTCCAAATAATATGGCTAAGTAAAGTGAACTTCCCAGTTCGGGACTCTTCCCAGGTTGGCAGTGGGAGAGTAGCACACAGGATTACAGTTTAGGCAATTGGCACCGGGTGAAAAATGGGTTACAAAAATCGTGGGATAAAAAAAAAAAAGATGAATTTCCACTGATGCATTTTTGATTATTGTTTTACCTGCTGCTTGTTGTTGGGTGTGTATGGCAGCATGGTGGACACGTGGAACATGATCTCGTAGTCCTTGTGCGTGGTGTACAGGGAGTGGGTACCTGTCGAGTCAGCTGGAGAGGGAAACGCACGGATTAGATTGGATGCCGTTGTCTGGTCTACACAGCTTTATTAGTCATGCCAATTCCCACATTCCCCACACTTGTTATAGAGGGAATGCGCGTGACATCATCATCATACCCGGAAGTTAGGCGGGAATGCCTACTGTGTCAAAAACCGACTTCCTGGCCTTGACAGCCCATAAATCCGAAAAGAGAAGTCATATCTGATTGCATTAAACAACATTAAAATCACTTTGTCACTCGATCTGCCACTCATTTACGCATGCGTATACCCTCTATAGAGCGTCGCAGTCCCGCCCCCTTTCATGACAACGCCAGGCCCAGGAAATAAATCCCAATGCATTTTCCTCATAGACATTTCATAAAGTATTTATTTAAAGACCTTTTAAGCGTCGTACGAAGCCAGCTCGAGTCGTGACAAATCATGACAACAAACACAATATTTTGGACCAAACAAATAATTACAAAGAAGAAAAACAACAAAAAATGTGTTGTAACCTGCCGTTTTTTTCTACTTTCTAATTCTTTGTTTGGCCCAAAACATTGTGTTTATTGTCATGATTTGTCACGACAAGAGTTGGCTTTGTCCGCGGCGTAAACGTCTTTAAATAAATACTTTCTGAAAAGTCTATGAGGAAAATGAATGGGGATTTCTTTTCCGGGTCTCACGAGAGGGCGGGACTGCGACGCTCTATTGTTGTGTCTGTTGATCCCCACTGGCTCACCTGCCAGTGTGGAGA
Organism: Electrona antarctica; assembly: GCF_951216825.1. Taxonomy (NCBI): domain Eukaryota; kingdom Metazoa; phylum Chordata; class Actinopteri; order Myctophiformes; family Myctophidae; genus Electrona; species Electrona antarctica. Next base: position 23,731,511 of record NC_136798.1, read on the forward strand.
ACCCACCGCGAGGACAACACTATTCCTCACCGCACCCAAATCCCCAGGGTTCATTTCCAGTACAAATGGAATCAAACGGGCACTTACGGGTCCATTTGGTTCTAATTGTACACTCTTGGAGTTACAAATGGATAAATGAGCATGTGGGGAAGTCAACTATGGTGCCTTTTTATTTTTACACTTTAAACTTCACACACACAAAACATGCACAATTTCACCAACACACCATTTCAAACGGAAGCAAGGGAGAGGTAAATTCAATTAAAACCAATGGAATAAATACATGCTGCAAGTGGAATTGGCAGTGTGAAATGCACTGGGGTGTTAGAGACAGTAGTTAAACGACCACACCGCTGGGTCTGGCATGTTCCCATTGGCTAAGATAACACACAGAGGAACGCACACCAATGCTGCGGAGGTGCCGACCACAGTGAAATCATCAAGTTCAAGAGAGAAAGCAATTGTACACCTCAATGCAATGCAAATGTATTGAACAAAAGAGAAACACAAACAACATTTTTATCTCCCAAAATCCTGTGTGGATGCCATTATCTTTCCCATCTCACTGGGTTGCTGTAATGTTCCTCTTGTTACAAGGCTGCGGCTGGGAGGAAACTGCAGTCTCCTGCACGCGCTGTATGACCAGCAGACTGCCAAAGCTCTCCTCGCATAGACCCTACCAGTCATAAGGCTTCACAGACTGCCAAAGCTCTCCTCGCATAGACCCAACCAGTCATAAGGCTTCACAGACTGCCAATGCTCTCCTCACATAGACGCAACCAGTCACAAGGCTTCACAGACTGCCAAAGCTCTCCTCGCATAGACCCAACCAGTCATAAGGCTTCACAGACTGCCAAAGCTCTCCTCGCATAGACCCAACCAGTCACAAGGCTTCACAGACTGCCAAAGCTCTCCTCGCATAGACCCAACCAGTCACAAGGCTTCACAGACTGCCAAAGCTCTCCTCGCATAGACCCTACCAGTCATAAGGCTTCACAGACTGCCAAAGCTCTCCTCGCATAGACCCAACCAGTCACAAGGCTTCACAGACTGCCAAAGCTCTCCTCGCATAGACCCAACCAGTCACAAGGCTTCACAGACTGCCAAAGCTCTCCTCGCATAGACCCAACCAGTCACAAGGTTTCACAGACTGCCAAAGCTCTCCTCGCATAGACCCAACCAGTCACAAGGCTTCACAGACTGCCAAAGCTCTCCTCGCATAGACCCAACCAGTCACAAGGCTTCACAGACTGCCAAAGCTGTCCTCGCATAGACCCTACCAGTCATAAGGCTTCACAGACTGCCAAAGCTCTCCTCGCATAGACCCAACCAGTCACAAGGCTTCACAGACTGCCAAAGCTCTCCTCGCATAGACCCAACCAGTCACAAGGCTTCACAGACTGCCAAAGCTCTCCTCGCATAGACCCAACCAGTCACAAGGTTTCACAGACTGCCAAAGCTCTCCTCGCATAGACCCAACCAGTCACAAGGCTTCACAGACTGCCAAAGCTCTCCTCGCATAGACCCAACCAGTCACAAGGCTTCACAGACTGCCAAAGCTCTCCTCGCATAGACCCAACCAGTCACAAGGCTTCACAGACTGCCAAAGCTCTCCTCGCATAGACCCAACCAGTCACAAGGCTTCACAGACTGCCAAATCTCTCCTCGCATAGACCCTACCAGTCATAAGGCTTCACAGACTGCCAAAGCTCTCCTCACATAGACCCAACCAGTCACAAGGCTTCACAGACTGCCAAAGCTCTCCTCGCATAGACCCAACCAGTCATAAGGCTTCACAGACTGCCAAAGCTCTCCTCACATAGACCCAACCAGTCACAAGGCTTCACAGACTGCCAAAGCTCTCCTCACATAGACCCAACCAGTCACAAGGCTTCACAGACTGCCAAAGCTCTCCTCACATAGACCCAACCAGTCATAGGGCGTTGAAAGGATGTGTAATCTTCAAAGCTTCCCAACTCAATTGCATTCATTCAATGGGGAGTTTCCGAGGAAGGGCCATATTAACCAATGAAACGTTAAGGGCCACTTCACCCCTTTTGCAACCAGATCTTATTTTAATGATGTTTGGGAGACAATAAACACTTTCCTGTGGTTTTTATGAGGGTAATTTGTGTTTTTAGATATTTCAGTATTGCAAGGTGTCCATGGGCTCCATGATGTCACTGACCGCGGTTACATGACAGCTTGTCATTCCTCTTCTCCGCTGGGAAGGTGATCATCTCGTTTTGCACTTTATTAAAAGTCCGATTGGGTGTGAAAATAGGCAGCACGGCCAGGGCACGCAACACACTGATTATTATTGTGTCAAGGTCGCTCGTTATTTTTGAGAGAGAGAGACACACACACACCGAGTACCGTTAGGCTCTGACAGAACTGACTCAGAGGAGCTCCGCAACAAAAACAATTAAAATACTGCAGGACCATTACATTACCACACTAAACAACGTTGGATTTGTAGGCCTACAGTATAGTGTTCTGGACTAATTATTATTGTGGGGATGGTTATCATGCAGCGTGAGTCCGCGATGCGATAGCCGATCTACAAGCTCACAGCGCGTTGCGAGTAGAGCGCAGCTGATTGACAGTGCAGCAGTTATATAACTACAATTAAGTACTTTTTAGTGTGATGTGTGTGTTCTTGACTTGTTGTTTTTAACAGGTTCCGTCCATCCGACGTGTCCACACGTCCTAGGGAATCCAACCGACGGGTTGCAATGACGTGTGTACACGTCCTAGTGCATCTTCAATGATATCAGGCGAGAGAATAATATTATGAATTTGTTCCTGTTTTTATTTTTGAGTGAGACTCTAAGGCCACCGTACGCTTCGCTCTTCGTTCACTGTGAGTGAGTGGCTGCTGCTGCATCCCGTGCACCAATAAAGCGGTCGTGGCGCGCATGCTAGAAATAATAAATTAAAATATGTCGGGCTTCGGGCTAGGGCCCGGGCCGTTTCTGGACTTTATCAACGGGCTTAGGGCCGGGCCCAGGCTGAACTCCACTGGCCCGGGCCGGGCCAGGACCCACATTTTAGGCCCGTGCAGGGCTCTAGCTTGAACCCATAGAGACAGACTTATATATTGAACTTGTGGGCTGTGTAAATATATTCCACACTGTTTGTGTTTATTTTAAACTTGCTTTATTATATTGTATTTCTTTTCTGTTTTGTTAGGCGACCTTGGGTGACCTGAAAGGCGCTATATAAATAAAATGTATTATTATTATTATTATAGGCTACCAGAGAATAAGTTGGGTGTTTAATACTAGATTGATTGCAGCTGCTCATCAATGCAAAGCCGTTATGTTTCATCGACATTTTGGTTGCAACTTGGAATAGGCAAGTTATATAAAAGTTTAAGGGGATAGGATAGATATGGACATTATAGCGATAATAGCGTATTTTTGGAAGTGTGTGTGTGTATGTGTGTGTGTGTGTGTGTGTGTGTGTGCACGCGTGCGTGTGTGTGTGTGTGTGTGTGTGTGTGTGATCACTGAACAGCGGGCTGACGGCATTGCGTCCTCTCCTCCACTCTTTCTGAGAGTCCCCCACTGCACTGTACAGTATAGCAATCCAGATACATAGGCTCCGCTAGCCTATATCAAACATGTTTGAAAATTATCAGAGTGATCATCATCAACGGGACAGTTCAGATTGGATCTTTGAACACTCACAGATCAGGGGGATCATCCTCAGCTGCTGCTGCTCCTCGTTTTTTTGTATGGATTCAGCAAAATGCACGAAAAAAACGTGCTCTATGTGCAAACTCCTCCGAAGATATATTCCCTTGGCGCGCCTTGGAAATGAGCGCAATATTGTTCAAGCGCCTTGGAAAAGAGCCTGCTCATAGAATGAACCAGAATTAACTCACGCATTCAACATCGGACTAATCCGGGCAGTTACATCGGAATGGTTTTTAAATCGCATTGAGCATTCGGATTTACGTTTTTTTAGGTGTTTACATGACAACGTTTAATAGGATTGAACTTTTATTCGGAATTAAAGGGGATTTCAGTCCTCATGTAAACGTACTCATTGACACTGGGCTCACTTCCTTTTTGGACTACAATTCCCATAATGCTTTGGTGCACTGCTCCTCCTTGTGGATAGGGGGGGGGGCTGTCTTATTGAGACAACATGTAGTCCAGGAAGTAAGTGTCCATGACATCATGGAGCCCATGGACACTTTGAAATACTAAAATATCTAAAAACACATATTACCCACATAAAAACCCCAGGAAAGTGTTTCTTGTTTCCCAAACAAATCATTAAAATAAGATCGGGTTGCAAAAGGGGTGAAGTGGCCCTTTAAGACTATTTGAATGTTGCAATATGGGTTTGGGGTTAATCAGTAGTAGGGATGGGAGGGGTGGTTATGAGAAGCAGCGGGAGAGACAGAAGTGAAGTAAGCTCATCTCTATCTGAGAATGAAACTGCAGCAAAAAAGTTTGTTTCCCCTCAGCCTCGTTCCAAACAGTGTACAAATGACTTCAAGAGTTGAATTAACACTCAGATTTTACTGTGCGAAAGGCTGTTAAATGGATTTCATTGTAATGCTTATGTATTTTTCGTCCTCATCCAAATGACCCTGAAGCTCATCTTCTATAAATGCTTCAAAAAATGCAATAAAATTGGGTCAGTACTCAGTCTTGAGAGATACATGCAGTGCTTTGAATCATTGTGGTCAATTAAATGCTGCTAATTGGTAACCCCAGGAGAGAGTGCGGGTGAACAGATTCAGCTAGACTGTGTGTGCGTGCGTGCATGTGTGTGTGCATGTCGTACTCTTAGTGTCCAGCTGAGCGCGGTACTTGGTGAAGCCCTTGAGTCGGACCCTGTCGCCCAGCAGCTGGAGGAACTCCTCCAAAGCGGGACCGGCAGATTCGTTGTTGTACATCTCCTCCTCGCTGCTCTGGCCCGCCATGCAGTACATCACCCCCACCTTCAGCTGGAAGCTCAGCTACAAAGACAAAGACAATGGGATGTTTTCAGCTTGAGACCCCAAAGACAAAATAGTCTGCGAGATTAGCCATGGACACACAAACACGCACACGCACACATGTGAAAACACCCGGCTGGAGATGAACTATTGTACGCTCACTGTGACACAGTGAATGATTGATGCTGAATGAACAACCAGCTATTGGTGGATTAATTTTTTTTCCCCACACTACATTTATACAGTAGTTTCAAAAGAGATAGTCCTGAGCAAACGATACATCTAGGGTGTGTAGGTTGGGTGACAAATTCCAAATGTACTTTGTCAATGAATTTAGCTTTCTCTCTCCATTCTGTCATAAACTATAGTAAAACCAAACCAAAACAGGGCGGCGGTGGCTCAGGGGGTAGAGTGGCTGGATGGTAACTGCAATGTTGCCAGTTCGAACCCGGGCTCCCCCAGAGGCAAACATGTCCACCGTAAGATGAACCTAAATAGGTTTGAATGGGGTTTCTATATGTAGGACTAGTAGCATGCCAAAGTTTGTGCTATTGCCATTGAGAATGCATTGGGCGTTTAAGTTAAATAACTCAGAAACTACAAATCATTTCAAAGTAAAAAGTTCCAGCATGTGTCTCCACTGTAAGCTGAATTATAAAATGTGTGAATAGAGTTTCTAGGTGAAAGTAATGTTTTGACATGCCATAGAGCCCCATTATACATTTCTCAAATTTGAAAGCACTATATTTCTAAAACTATGAAACATTTCAAAGATTTCTTTTCAGTCCACCGTAAGATGAACCTAAATAGGTTTGAATGGGGTTTCTAGGTGTAAGTATGTAGGACTAGTAGCATGCCAAAGTTTGTGCTATTGCCATTGAAAATGCATTGGGCATTTAAGTTAAATACGGGGGGGACAACGGGGGCAGAAACTGCCTGTCATAATTTCTATTCCAAAGCCCCCCCAGGTACATTATATATTTAAACTATTTTCAGCAATGGTACACTTATTTTTTCAGTGGGTAGATCTTGTTGAGCTGGTCATTTTGAAAGTAGATCTCACGTCATAAATGTGTGGGCACCCCTGATCTATAGGGACATCTTTCAACATGTCTAGGGACCTCTTGTTGCCTACGAACATCTTATTCTATTTTATCCCTACGACTTGGGTATTCAAGGGCCATTTTGGCCCTTTAGACCAGTGGTTCTCAACCAGTGGCCTGGGAACCACCAGTGGTCCTTGAGGGGGTTCTTAAACATCTGGCCTGGGAACCACCAGTGGTCCTTGAGGGAGTTCTTAAACATCTGGCCTGGGAACCACCAGTGGTCCTTGAGGGGGTTCTTAAACATCTGGCCTGGGAACCACCAGTGGTCCTTGAGGGGGTTCTTAAACATCTGGCCTGGGAACCACCAGTGGTCCTTGAGGGGGTTCTTAAACATCTGGCCTGGGAACCACCAGTGGTCTTTGAGGGGGTTCTTAAACATCTGCATTACTTAAGTTCATTTATAAGAAGTCTACTCTACACAATTAGAGAATGTAGAAGAATTGTTATTTTGATCAACGTTTGCCTGTTATCTCTCCTATGGCACCAACATACAGCATGGAAATGGGAACATTATTCTTCTGCAAAATCATATCAAATGGTGGTCTGTCGCTTAAATGCAGAATAAATAATGGGCCTTGATATGACAAGGGTTGAAAACCACTGGTTTACACAGTACACTTCTGTCACTGTCTATCCCCCAGATCTCTCAATGTCCCCCCCCCGTCCCGCCCCCCCCCCTGCTCACCCCCTGCTCGTCCAGCTTCATCAGCTGCTCTGTGACCTTGGGTGTGTTGAGGGCCAGGCGCAGGCAGTGGGCGTTGAGCTCAGGCACCAGGTAGTCCAGCACCTCTTTGAGGGGAAGGCCTCGGGCCATGCCGTGCTTGGAGGTGGACGGCACCGCGTCCTCCAGGATGGAGCCGCGCAGCGTGTTCAGCTGGACAGGAGGGGAACCAAAAGAGGAAACAAAGAGGATTAAAAGGTTGTGAGACTCCAATATTGCCATTGCTGTGGCGTCACTGGGCCAGCGGGTGCACCTCTGAAAATGGTTTAATATATCAAATCAAATCAAACTTTATTTATATAGCACATTTCCAACGACCGAGGTCGAACCAAAGTGCTTCACAAGTTCACATCACAGAGCATAAGAACATGCATCGAGAGTAATACAAGAATAAAAGGAAAGAAAAGCATTATGTAAAAATATGTCAGAACAGAACAATATATCAAAAACAAAAAATATCATTCTGTGCTCCATCCAAACACAAATTACACTGCAGACATGCTATGCTAGCATATATAATCAAATAAGTAGGCAAATACAAAGGCAAACGGACAAAAACAATATCTTAACAGTTGTGGTTACTGTATGCTCTGATGTGTCCAACCACAAGGGAGGCCTGCCATTGCGAGGCCTGTCATTACTGTGGGACTGAAGTCTTAATGAGGACGCACATCGTGCCTTGGCTCATCATATGACCTCACAACAGTAGAAAATAACTTTTACAAACTTTTCTCCTGATTTAGGCAATTTTCAACTCCCCCTTGTATCGTAGTCTTTTGTCACTGTCGTGTTTCACCAGGAGGATAATGCATGCAGAGGAACATGCCATTACTCTCAGATTCACACCCAGAAATGCTGTTGGAAAACTACGGTAAGAAATCACGTGATTCACTGTTCCCACAGTAGCACGTTCACACACATTCTGCCGATTATGTGCGCGGATGGAGCCAGGAGGCGGCTTGCATATATATATAATGCAAGATCTAGCCCTTACAGTAGGTCATTTCTAAGGCTGAAAGTTGTAGTGGATTTGTAGGCAGCCTTTTACTGAAGCATACCCCAACTGTAGTCCCAGGTTTGCAGAAGGTGCCATAACCTTTCCCTGTTCCAGGTCGGTTCTCCACAGCTTCATTTGATTGCTTCAGCAGCAGATTTTAATGGGTGACATATATCAAGGTATGTCATGTGTGTTTCAAAGTGTTCTATTGTGTTTCTATTGTGTTTGTTGGAGCTTAACCAGAGTACCAGACGTACCGCAAAGGATTGAAAACACTGGTCGCTGCAGTGGTTGGTTTGGCACTTGGCAGGAACCTTACCACTGCGCCACCCAGATGCCCCAAGGTCACCAATAGTTCAAAGTAATTTGCCCAAATTGACCTCCTTTAGAAACACGGCACCAGCACGAGCCATAGTCAAATAATTAGCTGCGCTGAGCTCTGGGCCAAGCAGACACTCACTTTGAATAGAACTACTGATGAGTGTCAGCATGCTAGCTTCACCCATACAGAAAGGCAGCGTGTTCTCACGCAGTGCGCAGAACAGAATGTGTGTGGGCTTCGCTGTTGTTGAGCTTCCTCCATGAAGAGTCTCGGGGGTAAAAACATACTGCAGGACAGTGCGAGGACAGCAATAGAAGGACCTGCATATGTACCAAATAAACACAGCTGGGAGATCGGAGCAGCTCCAGTGGCTCCCACAGATAACCGACACAAGTCTGTGTGCGTGTGTGTGTGTGTGTGTCTGCACAGTCGCGCCATGCCATTCTCTTGAAGTGAGGAGAAACAGAGCACCAGGGGACAATGGCTCTCTTCTCGGCGGACACTGGGCCTTTTCTCACTGACGCCGGCCCACACACTGCAGCCCACACACACACACACACACACATACAGTATGCATACACAAATACCTGCACCACTTCCCACTCTGAAAATAGCATGGAGGGGGGGAAAAAAATAGGAAGGGGGGGCTGTGCGGTGGGCCATGCGTCATCCCAAGCGATTGACATGGTCATTACTCATGGGAAGCTTCTATAGGAGAGCCATGATTTCACTCTATACACAAGTATCTCTGCCATTATTATATTGGCATCTGCCTCTTTTAGCTAGGAAATAGCAGTGCTCACTCCGTGAGCGAGTGTGTGTGGGCGGTAGAGCTTGCAGGGGGATGAAGAAATGCTTTATCTGGGGTTTAGAAGTGCTTCTATAGAAGGAAAGGAAGACGGCAGTGAGGGAAGGCTGCTTTAATTCACACGGGGCCTGTGGTACAGACGAGTAGGAACATGCATGCAGTCATGTAACTCACTTGGATGCACGTTGGGTCCACCCTCAAGGGTGAAGTTGGACACAAGAGTCACGTGTTTCTAATTAGGGGTGCAACCGTTACTCAATCTAATCGATGTAATCGATTAGAAATAAAGATTTATTGACAGACAGTAGAAAATAGCGGTGTGTTTTTGAACCAATCAGAACGTCACATCCCTTCAGGCTATGGGACGTAGCTCCGCTACATGCACGCCTATAATGTTTTCAGATACATATTTTAGCATGCTGAGTAGCTATAAGCTATTTTAATTACCTTTTTTTTCTTCTTTTTTTGTATTCAGTCAGCCAGCAATGAGTAACACGCTCCCAAATTATTTTGTCTCTGTGACACATCTAGGGGCCACCATCTGCATTCAGAGATGTTCCTAGAAGCTTTGTCATTGGTCGAAAAAAACCCGGTCGAAATGACTAACCAATCAGGAAGTAGACAGACAAATCGACCAATGACAAAGCTTCTAGGAAAATCTTTGAATGCAGATTGCGGCCCCTAGATGTCTCACAGAGACTAAATTGTTATTGGGAGCGTTTTACCCATCGCTGACATATTGCTCATAGCAGCTTTAAGTGTAAAACAAGTTGACACTGTCTGGATGTCATCTTGAATGAGATTTTAAAACAATGTAGTAGTTCTGTAATCAAAACCAGCTGTTTGGAGGACGTGCAGCGATGGGAATAAAACGGGTGAATAAGATCAAGATTATTTTTTATTCATGCAGGACTGAATATATTAAGATATATTTTTGTGGCCTTTTGCATTTATTGGTAGAGTAATTGGAGACAGACAGAACTTGGAGAGAGAGATGGGAGTGACATACAGCAACGTTCGTCAGGATCGGGACTGGAACCAGGCTGCATTAGGAGCATAGGTGCCCGGACTCATATCTCTCTTTTATAAACACTACTTGAAAGCCTCAAGGTCAGGCATGGTCAACATCACAGTGTCACCATGGTCTCCCAGAGACCACACAGCTAGCACAGAGCAGCACCGGCACACATTAACAACTCTCAAGTTACTGTGTTACTGTGAAGCCATTTTGGAGACCGGACTCCTTTATTGTAGACCTACACCAAATGCAAAAGCATTGTATACATAGCCTACCATACACATTGTGCACACATATTGTACACACATACACGGTCAAATCATCAATGTAAATTTAACTCTTAAGTGTAAGGAAAGGTCCCAAAAGAACCCTCTCAAAACTGAAATGAACCACTTTCAACCTAGGTGGATGTTTTTCAAACCTTGTTGAAAACGTTCCGGGGGAAAAAAGAGCTTGTAGCATGTGGCTATTAAGTACGGCTGCAACAATAGTATCATTTTGTGGCGATTATCCTAGCAATTACTTTTTCGAATCTTTATTTTTGTAATCGATTAACCACTAAAGCCCTGTTTTATACTTCCTTGCACAATGTCATTCTGCAAAAAATAGTACTAGAAGCTCATAACAAGAACACATTATTTTATGACGACATGCCAAAAATTGGGATTGCTATAAATGTGTTGCACCCCTACACACACACAAGGACATAACAGTGTAATGTGGTGGTGTTGTACCTCGCTGGTCCTGAAGATGACCCTGTAGTTGTACTGTTGGCCGTGCTCTTTGTGCTCATCCACTTTCTCCCTCCGCAGACTCACCGCTACCGGCCCCAAGGTCTCATCCACCCCCAGGTAGTTCCAGTGTTCTGGAAGCGGACGCAATGAGAGATGAATGGTGGTGGGGGTAAGAAAACGAGGAATGCATCTGACCCGTCTGAACTGAGTGGTGCAACTATACTTTTATTGTTACTCTCTGTGTAAAAGAACTCCCATATCTGCTGGGCGAAGTACAACAATGTGCAAACACAGCAGCAAGATTTGTGAGTTGCTGTGATAGGAGAAGGATATCAAACGGAACACAACCACCCTAAAGACTAATCATTGTGTATATTCCTGCACTATACCTGCATCCAGTGATCTTGGTACAATATAGAAATTGATCTATTGAAGATTCTGACGTTCAAATGTACATTTTTTTTGTTTTGATTGTATTGATGTATTGTTGTATTGTGCTTTGGCAATGTAAACGTATGTTTTCTCATGCCAATAAAGCCCTTTGAATTGAATTGTGTGTGTGTGTGTGTGTGTGTGTGTGTGTGTGTGTGTGTGTGTGTGTGTGTGTGTGTGTGTGAGAGTGTGTGTGTGTGTGTGTCAATCAGGAGGTGGATGACCTGCAGCTGGCAGGCATACACACAGTTTTTGTGTCACTTTTCAAAAAGAAAGTGACAGAGGGTGAGAAAAGACAAAATGGCTCTGCATCCTATAGAGCAGTGGTTCTCAAAGTGAGGCCCAGGGACCCTCAACGTTCCTTGAGGTGATTCTAAATGGACCCATACAGGTCTGCTCTCGGTTTCAAGGACCGGGTAATCCTTGATATTAAACAGTTTGAGAACCCCTGGTATAGATCGAGCCACAGCCATATAAAGTCCCCGAAACTGAATGTATGAGTGGTCGGTTCACAGCAGAGCTCTCACCTCTCAGATAGAAGAACTTGCGGTAGTAATAGGCGCCGAGGTCCACATGCTCGATGTATCGCTTGGTCCTGTCGCCGTGCTGGCCCGGCCCGTCCTTGGGAGCCTCCAGCACAGCCACGCCAGCGTTGGTGAAGTGGGTGCTGAGGGTGGCCTCCTGTGGCCCTTCTTCTGTACTGCCCGAGTTGCTGCTGGAGCTACCCCCGCTGCCGATGCTGCCCTGCTGGGAGACCAGAGACCAGGCCCAGTTAACACAGGGAACATGTGAGACCAGAGACCAGACCCGTCACACAGGGAACATGTGAGACCAGAGACCAGACCCGTCACACAGGAACATGTGAGACCAGAGACCAGACCCGTCACACAGGGAACATGTGAGACCAGAGACCAGACCCGTCACACAGGGAACATGTGAGACCAGAGACCAGACCCGTCACACAGGGAACATGTGAGACCAGAGACCAGGCCCAGTTAACACAGGGAACATGTGAGACCAGAGACCAGGCCCAGTTAACACAGGGAACATGTGAGACCAGAGACCAGGCCCAGTTAACACAGGGAACATGTGAGACCAGAGACCAGACCCGTCACACAGGGAACATGTGAGACCAGAGACCAGGCCCAGTCACACAGGGAACATGTGAGACCAGAGACCAGACCCGTCACACAGGGAACATGTGAGACCAGAGACCAGGCCCAGTCACACAGGGAACATGTGAGACCAGAGACCAGGCCCGTCACACAGGGAACATGTGACAATTTCAACCCATCGCAATTCAATATTAATAATGTGATTTATTGAGCGCTTTTCTATTTACTGCAAGCTTGTAGATCTGCTATTTTTGCCGATTGTTTGCCCCAGGATAGGTGTGTTAGGCTTCAAGTTGTTAAAGCAAAACGATGAATAAGCAAAAATAGGGGCAAAAAATATATATATATTTAGTACATGGCCGTCGTGCTGTCTGTGATTTTTAGTTATCAGTAGTCAAGTTACTATGTGAAAAGTGTGTGAACAAAGCCGGGAAAATCGGAATGGCATCATCCCTGCATTGACAAACTAGCAGCTTGTGAGTGAGCATGTTGATTAATGTGGAATAGCAAAAAACAACAACAAAAACACCAACAACATACAGATCAGTCTACCTGTTTGGAGGGACAGATGCTCCTTTCACCCTCTCCTCCGATCTCGTTCCTGAAGCAGGGGCAGCTGAGCACCAGGTCGTTGCTCTTGTCGTCCCCGGGATCCAAGGCAGGACTGGTGCCATGTCCTCCACCCGCACCCTCCTTGTTGCTGAGCTCCTCCTGCGAGCCACAGGGCGAGCCGCACACTCCCATCTGTTTGGAGGAGGCGGCGGCGGCAGCGGCAGACGCCCCGGTGGTGGTGTTCTTGCGCTTGGCTCCGGACTGCCTGCCGTGGATGACCTCGTTGAGGTCGAACAGCAGAGACTGAACGTCGAAGTGGGCGAAGCCTTTCTGGCAGACCCAGGGCTTGGGAGGCGGGCTGAGGTCGTCTCCCTTGCCCCCGTCCTCCACGTCCGAGCCGGCTCGGGACGAATCGCCCTCGGCCTTGACGTTGCGAAGCTTACGGAATATCGACTCTCCGCCCGTCTCCGACTTGGACCTCCTCTTCAGGTGCTTCTCCCGTTCCTTCAGCCGGCTGGCGGGGCTGCCTCTGGCCGGCCCGTCGGGCAGGTCCAGGGCGGGCTGTTTGATGGGGGCGACGGTAAGCAGCTCGCCAAGCCTCTCTGGTGCGGGGCTGCGCTGGTCGTCGGTGGACTGGTAGCCCTTCAGCATGTCGAAGAAGCTCTCCCCGGACACGCCGTGCTTGTCGATGGACGACGTGCTGCCGTACTCGCGGTGCATGGGTGTCCACCCGGAGAAGGACCAGCCCTCGCTGCCGTCGCCGTCCAGCTCGCTGATGGTGATGTCGCTGTTGCTGCGCTGGCGGATGCGCCGCATGCCTTTGCGCGGCGAGCCCAGGTAGCCGTCGGGCGACAGGAAGCGGTTGTCTTTGCTTTTGCTGTGCATCTTGTTCTTCAGGGTGTTGTGGATGTTCCGCAGCATGGAGGAGTCCTGGGGGCTGATCAGGTGACCCAGCTTGGCCGACAGGTTGCTGTGGGCCGCGACAGCTGAAACCCCGCCTCCTCCTCCTCCACCTCCTCCTCCTCCTCCTCCACCTCCTCCTCCAACCCGATCTCTCTCTCGCTCTCCACTTCCTGACCCCGAAGAGCCGGTGTTGGTGGAGCTGGGAGAGTCTGTTTCCACTGTGATGTGCCAAATTGCTCCGCCTCCCCCGTCTTTCCTGGGCGGCCAGTCAGCCACGCGGGCTCGCACCCCCATCTTGGGCACTCCTGGGTTGGTGCCGACGGCGGACGAGGAGATGTGGGCGCTCTCGCTGCGGGGCGGCGGCGCCCCGCCGTTGGGCAGCCGCAGGCGGCGGGTGTAGAACTCGTCGGTGGCGGGCACGGAGCCCCCGACCGAGCGCTCCGTCTGGGAGCGCTTCAAGCTGGTCATGGCAGAGGAGCTGGGGGGGAAGAGGACAGCCGGGAGAGGGGGAAGGCCAGGTAGGGGGGTGTGGGATGAGGGAGGAAGCGAAGGGGACTCAGATGAAGGTCTGCAGCATTATGTTCACCGAGAGGAACCTCACCAGTTCATGGGGTGCTGGAGGAGAGAAGAAGCAAGAAGAAGCAAAGCTCATACTAAGCGGCCTTCATAAAAGCACTGCACAGAATGCTTTGTCAATTAAACACTTCGATTCGATTTACCTGTAATGCCAACACTGGTATACATTCCACCTGTGAGTGTCCTGTATTTTGTGCCCTACATATTAATAGCTTTTTTTTCCAGATAACGTTACGAATTGCTATATTGAAGCATCCACCAAACAATCATTAGGGGGTGAAGTTCATAAATAGAGTAGAATAAGTAATAAGTAGTGAAAATAGCTCGCAACGTGCGTTATGCACTTGTAGATCTGCTATTTTCGCTAGTTTGGGTCCCGGGCAAATGTCTAATCTCCTTTTTGGGTATCGCCCTGAATGGTTTATAGTGTGTACTATGGCTAAATATATGCAAACTCACAAATAATATGCAAATGCACCAAAAACAGCAACGATCAGCAATCGGCATGAGCATATATTTGCATTGACCTTTGGCTGCACCCCTGCTCATTGTGTTAATGTCAAATGCAAGCTTGGCACCAGCATTGTGGTTGGTAATAAGGCTAGCATATCCCTATAAGGTGATAGGCCAATCATTATGGAGACTGCAGCAAAGTGATCACCTTCACAGAGCTGGAGGTTGATAGGAAGAAGGAAGGAAATGGCGGAGGTGTGCTGTGAGCCACAGTTTCTACAGGATGAACTGCATTCTGGCCATATAGAACCGGACTGGAACCAACTTGAGATGGAACCAACTTGAGATAGACCATCTGAAATCCTGTAGATTAGAAGAAGGGGGGGGGGGGGGGGGGGGGGGGGGGGTATCGACAAGGGAGAAAGAGGAAACAACAAAAGATGAGGGAACAACAGAGAGGAAGTGAGAGGCTGTTACAACTTACAAGTTGCAAAGCATCAAAGCTGACCTACAAATGTGAGTTCAGATGACGATAGGGGAGTGCTACCACCAGGGGAGTAGCAGGGAAACAGAGAACACAGCATGCATTCTACAAATGCCGTCTACTCTAAATCAGTAGTTCTCACTTTCAAGACGGCACGGCATGAAGTCACACGCTGTGAGCTTGTAGATCTGCTATTTTTGAAGAGCCAATAACACAAAAATCAAACATGACAAGGATGCTTTCCCGTTATTAATGGATTAATGAGGTTCTTGGATGAAGGAAAAATGAAATGTCCGCACACAATATAATTCTGCTCCCCGTCCTCTTTATTTCAACCTAAACAATGTTTCACCCATCTGGGCTTTCTCAAGTTACATGGGTATGGCCTTGAAAAATCAACTGGGTGTCGTCACTCAATCAGTTAGGATAGGCTGTATGTGAAGATCCACTCCAGAACAAGAATACAAATATTACATCAGTTAAGGGGCCATACACTCACGAACAATAGGTTAAAATACACCAAAACATATATACAATCCATGTTACATGCAGTACATCTTGGATGCCCAGTGGTTCGAGAGAGAAACAGAAAAGGCGTTCTTTTTTCTTAACTGGAAAGCCATAATTTCAAACTCTGCACCATCCAGTTTTCCCATCGACAATGACTATTCTTATGTAATAAGTATCCTTGTACAAGCATTATAGTTGCACATGTTTAATGACAACTGGATAATAAATGGACAGATTCAAAAACGCCTTTACACAAAGGACCTTTCATGGAATGTGGCTCAGACATCAACCTGGACACTTGGTTGTTCAAATCAATAACAATGTGACAGCATGCCAAGGGGCTCTTTGCAGCCATTGAAAGTCGTAACGTTCACTCAATTCACACTAATGAAGTGTCGCTCACTTTGTTACTGCGAGTTCATTCATTTACTGTGCCATCTGTGCAAAAAAAAATTCTAGTATGTCAGCCTCCATCGGCTCATACTGATGAAGAGCTAACCCCAGCTGCCTCTGTGAGTGGCAGTTTGTTTCTACACTAGAGCATCTGTTTGGCTAGACTCTCTGATGAGTTTGTAGAGTAACAAAAAGCACAAACTCAAAAGTTGAGAAATCTGGTCTCCCCTAGCCTCACTTATGCTAGTACAGCCTGATTTATACATCGCCCTAAGGTGTTGACTGACTGACAGACAGACAGACATTTATCTTGCCGATAAACTCATATTGCATAGTATGAGTAAAAAAAAAAATCACACCCGTGTGAACTGAGTGGTGTAAGGTTTTATATAGCATGATCAGCTGTGGTCTGACGTAATGTCTGACGTTAAAGATCTTTGGCTAGGTAGACTCGTCTTCTGATGTGATGATTTGTGACCATGAAGTTGATTCAGCTGGAGTTTTTGTCCGATGTGAGGTATTATATAAGGTAAGGTATTATATAGCCTGATCAGCTCTGATCTGACGTAATGAAATCACACCTGGATGTGATTTCACAACTGGCTTTTTTTGTGCAGAGAAAATGACCATGGTTGCTACGGTCATCCAGTTCACCCGGGTGTGATTTAATTACGTCAGAAATTATTTTGAACATAGCAACCATGCTCATTTCTTTCTGCACACAAAAGCCAGTTGTAGGAGTGGTTTACACCACTCAAAAAGGCCCACTGGCAAGCTTTTAGGGAGGTTAATCAATAATTAAATGGTGCTTCATGCTGTGTAATAATATTTTTTTCAGGGAATCATCAAGCAGTAACTTGGGCGGCTGGGCCAAACCAATGATATTTCCCCAGACACTAAAAATGTCTTGAGTGGATATTAACTGGATATTGAAGGTGCATGTTTGAAATAAGGAGGGGCATTATCATACCGGGTTGGAGTGAATACAGATCAGCTACCCCTGAAGGAGTTGCCTTCTGTGCCAGAGGCAACTAATTTAAGCTTCCTAAGCGTTTTAACTGTCTCCCTGATAGAAAACATTTACACAACAAAGCTGGCATGACCGAATTATGTTGTAGAATAATGGTCCTCAGCTATTTTCATTTAAGTAAGATGTTACAGACCTACGGTTTGCAGAACCAGGAAACACGTTGGTGGGCACTGGGCACCAAATACATTTCAAACCCCCCAGGCTGTAGCGATTATCTGGAAATGCCACATAATGAGGCATACGAGGCAGGCCTGAGTACAAGTTGGTTTGCTACAATTTTTATGAATTCATAATTTTTCTGTCAAGTCCGACCCCACCGCTAGGGGACGTTATTTGCTAGGTCCGTATATATACGGACCACAACGTAGCAAGGTATACTTCGTGTATATAATGGTTGAGCCCCACGGCAGCTTTTAACATTGATCTGGTTGCTATGCAACGCCTCCGTCACCACCAGCTATGGGAGGTTAAATCTGATCTCCGTTTAACTCTGTTACAAGCAGGATTTTCAAACCTCCATAAGTCGGAATCCAGCAGAGCTGTCCATGGTGGATCTTCAGCCATCCAAAGTTCGGATGTAATTTGTGACTTTGTACTGCGTCGCTCCCGACATGCAAGCGTTCCTGGCGAGAGGTACAGTGTGTGCTTGTGCTAATAATACTAAAGTGTGTGTATTGGGCGCGGGGGAGGGCAAACTCCTTCTCTTAAGTGAACGTGGATGGTGGCATAGGCTAACTTCATTTATGCCAACGGCTAGTGGCAGAAGAATAATTAACATATCGTGCATAAACGAAATCTAGAGAACCACGCTGTGCTTTGTTAAATGTGCTGTGTTCTGAATGAAATTACATTTAGTTGATTTAAAGTTATGCTGAAATAAAGTTATAGTATGAGGATTGGACACACTAAACACTACAATGGTTTAATCTCATTTCTCCAACTCTGCAAACAAACAAACAGCAAGATATGACTGCACATCATCTGCTATATGAACTATTAAAATAATTAAGGCATTGACGTGCATTGCCTCTCAGCCTGTGATTCCTCCGTTATTGAAGCAGGCTTCTCCACCATCCACTGTCACAGCACCCTGGGCAAGACCTACGCTGAAAAGACTATCATCGGAAGTTGCGGGATTTTAGCGGAAGTATCTCCCAAGGAAATGACGTTGATGCTTTACAAATCAGTTTACATTCTCCGCGAATGAAACAAGTGTTGCGATTGGTCGAGAAAATATCGTATCCGGGGGAAATACATCTGATGGCTTCGCCGATAGCTTCTTTGCCTTACGTTGTGACCAGGCTCTTCTTTTCGCAGAAAAATAAGCCTGGGACCGAGGCTACTGTCACAGGCCATTTACCAAGTCATGGCCCTAGAGCGTGACTGGCTGACTGTGAATGGCTGCCTGTGCTGAACTGCTGAGGGCAGTTGTAGCCAGAAACCCTTAAATCAACAGGCGCCAACACCATGATTGAAATGTGGAGGATTCTCAATCTCATCCTCACAGCGTCTCACATCCTGTTCTGCTGATAATAGGCCCAGAGCAAGAGTAGCTGACGCATTTGCTTAACATTCAGAGATTTATACCACATTATACAGACAGGGCAGAGTCGGTCCAATGTGAACGTGATTGGCTGATTGATGTAGATCACAAGAGGCTTCTTGTCATCGCGGGACATGGCCAAAGCATTCCCGGGGGTCCCGTTGAGAACCCCTGGCGTATAGTATAAGGTTATGGTCCTAGTCCCAGACAAAGGCATAAAACACACTCTAGAGAATAGAGGCAACGAGCGCCTCTACAAATCAACAGATTTATATAGTGTGGCGACATCTGTGCTTGGTTAAAAGAAGGCTGGCATCCAACTGCACAGCTTGCTATTCACAGGAATTTAAAAGAAAATCACTGTGGGAATATTCAGGGTCTTGTAAACCAAATGATTAATTTATCACCATCAGCTGCCTTGCTGGTATAGGATATAGCGATTGGTTCCACGGTATGTAAACAGTATCTAGCGTATTGACATTTCAGACTCGCCTCTGAAGTCCCTTAAAGAATTATGTGAATGTTTAAAATGATGCGTAGTGAAATGTTAACCACGCTGTAAAATGTTAACCACGCTGTTGAAACATGCTGTCTCCCTAGCCATTTGTAGGGCAGCACTAAGTGTGCTTTAATAGAGGGTGAAAGGATGATTGGACTATTTGGCAGGTCAAAAGAGAGGACCCAGCAGGGATACTGTTGGAGCCGCTACGCATGACCACAGACACACCTGACCACTTATTAACCCATTAAGACCCTACGCATGACCACCGACACAGACACACCTGACCACTTATTAACCCATTAAGACCCTACGCATGACCACCGACACACACACCTGACCACTTATTAACCCATTAAGACCTGAGACCAGATTCTACTAAATGTCTTCTAAATCCTGACAGTTTAATTTTTCTACAGTATATCAGTGGTTCTCAAACTTTTTCATGTCAAGAACCCCTAGAATTGTATGTACATGGCCTCAAAATGGCCACGAAAAAAGCAAAGATTTTAGTTAAAACGTTCGCCGTGAAAGAACATACATTTCAAAGATTTGAACCTTTTTTAAAAAAAATAGCAGATCTACAAGCTTGTAGAGCTTGAATGTCTGCTATTTTTTAAAGTTTAAAAGGTGGCTAAGGTGACATGAAGTGGTCAGATGGTGGGCCGTGTGCATTTTCAGAGCACACATTACTTTAATAATCAATCGAGGTGTGCTGGCTCGGATCAATGGAACCACCGTAGCATATTTTTAAGTTCTTATTTATTGGTATCACAATGAATTTTACATCATTATTATATCATTTCTTCTTCTTTTTTGTATTAATGTTATATTATCTATTTGGGGGCTCAGACACCATTCTACACATGTTGAGAATCACCACCACCCTGTAGATGTATTTGACGGGACCCATCGTCTTCTCCCACTACATTGTCAGCTCTGTTACACAATGTACGACTGCGATGGAGGAATTTAGATGGCACTTCTGTTGTTTCCCTACATGCGGAAAGCTTGTGGGAGAAACTAGCGGTATGCTGAACATTCAGTGCATTTAAATAGGTGCTGCGACGCACACCAAATAAAACCCACACATACACAAAAATGCTCACTTTCCCTAGTATCCCAGCAACCAACTGAACGATGGCCTTTCTCTCACTTGCACAGAGAGGGACGTGGTAGTACAGGTACAGTACACCAGGAGAGATGTATATACAGTAGATATAAGCAGAGCGAGAGAACATGAAATGTTTGACATGATGGTAGGAGAGAAAGTCAGGGAATGAGAGGAGAAAGAGAGAGATGGGTGTAGTTTAACTTTACTGGAGTATTTCCCATTTTCAATACTTTTTGTTCTACTCCACTACATCTCAGAGGCAAATGTTGTACTTTTACTCCACTACAATTACTTGAAGTTAATTACTAGTTACTTTATAGTTTTAGATTATTACAAAAAACATAGACTAACCACTTCAGCCCTATTTAAAAATAGCCAATCTACAAGCTCACAAGCCGTGAGCTTGTAGATCTGCTATTTTCAAAGGGGTTTATACATTTGGGAACTTGCAAAATGGGACATTCTGCATAATTCTGTTGATGCCATGTACTCAAGTAAATTTGGAATATCAGACTTTTACTTGTAACAGAACTTTTCTACATGGTGGTATTGATACTGTTACTCAAGTAAAAAAGATTCTTCCACCACTGCTAAATAGACATTTGTAAAGGGAGAAGGTGGAGGGTTAGCGAGTGAGGAAGAATGAAGGCGGCATGGCAGTGACCCTCTGGAGTCACATGTGGCCAATTATCCTGACAGATAGTCTGTAACCTTTCATGGAAAACGTGTACTGTAAATGAGGCCTCAGGCTGGCTGTGACTACTGAGGTAAGTGTGGAGGGAGCATCGATGTGGCTTACACCCCCTGAGAGCTGCCTCTCTATTGGACCTATTCTGCTGGCCTGCTCTACTGGAAACACTATCAGTGGACTCCTCTACAGTGTCCATTTGGTTTTAGTCTTAGTCTTTGGAATAAAATTCCTTTTAGTTCTAGTCATATTTTAGACACCTGAAATGTTTAGGTTTTAGTTCAGTTTTAGTCGACTAAATATTAGATAGATTATAGTCGATTAAATGTACAGTTGATTTATTTGACTAAAATGTATTTTGGCCGGCTTCGATGTCGTCGTGATGGCTGATTGTGCACTTGCATGCTGAAAATAGCCGATCTACAAGCTCACAACAGGTCAGCGCGACGCGTTGTGAGCATGTAGATCTGCCATTTTCAGAGCGCAACCAAACATAAAATGACTCGTCTTTGAGTTCTTGTGGATCTCTTCTCCACTAGTCCCTTCCTTTAGAAGGCACCGAGGTCTTAATAGGTTGATGTAACACAGTCTAGAGCGGTGTGGTGGAGCTTCTGTACAAGGTCATAGTCGTGTACATTAAGGCTAATGGAAGAGCCCGGACCTTTGGAAAATGTGCTGCCTGGAGGCGGAAGAACAGGTGGTCTGGTCTCCAGTGAGCCCACCACCAGCGTGAGTCACACACAAGCTAATAATTACAGAGCAGGCTGACTGTTTGAATGACAGTGGCGAGCACTGTACAAGCTCCTGAACAATGAGAGGGAGGGTGAGAGAGAGAGAGAGGGTGTTTCAGAAAGAAAGAAGGGCAGACATTTCTTGAATGCATTTGCTTTGCTGTGTGTGTGTGTGTGTGTGTGTGTGTGTGTGTGTGTGTGTGTGTGTGTGTGTGTGTGTGTGTGTGTGTGTGTGTGTGTGTGTGCGCGCTCTTCCTCCGTCTCATGTCAAGAACACTGTAATTTGGACCTAGTTAATATTCCTAGACAAATCTCACAGCAGCACAGCACACTGAATTCATTAATCAGCCTCCATTGTGTTTTGGCACTACGCTGGCAACAGCCTGAGTGCCACCCACTAATCACAGCCAAACTATTTCACCTGCATGGAAATGTAAAGGCTAATGTACTGGCGAGCTAGATGGGATGTAGGCACAGTTGCTCGTCTGTTGCAGGGCTCGTCAACAATAAGGTGGGGGGGGGGTCCCCAGTAAAATGACAAACACATAAAAAACACATTTTATTTTTGGGCTATTTGAAAATATTATTAACCCATTTAGACCTGAGGACGCATCTGTGTCATATTATAGCTTTTAACCCATTTTGGGCGGGAACCCCTTTTGGTGTTTTAACTAAGCATTATGTTATACTTTAGCTATTGAAAAATAGCAGATCTACAAGCTCATAGCGCGCCACCGAGTGGCGCGCTATGAACTTGTAGGTCTGCTATTTTTGGAAAATCGTAAAAATGCGGCACAAATCTTTGAATATATATTCTTTCAGGGCGAACGTTTTTTTTATTTCGACGTCAGGCCTGAATGGGTTAATATTTCCAGGATCACCAAATCTCCAACATATTTTCCAGGGGTCCCTGGCACACTATGTGGTCCAATATACTGTATTACTGTGCAGATTTTGACTATTATAAAACATACGTTAACTTATAAATAAGGTTGTCCTGATCGGATCGGGAGATCGGAAATCGGCTCCGATCACATGATTTTCAAAAGATCGGAATCAGAGAGAAAAGATCGGATTTTTAATTGTCTAATGTTAATCTCAAAGAAAGATGTACAGTATAAGCAATGAGATGTTTATGCTAGTTGTTTTCCCAGAGATCATCAAACAAAGACTAGTCACACTCAGAGGCGTGAAAGACACCTATGATGAAAACAAATGAAATGCAACCCCCGCTATGCATGATGGCATAGGTGTCTGTAGTACTCTCTCTGAATGAGAGAGATACTCTTTAAGAGTTTTAACTTGACTTCTGTTGCCACGACAACGGGAAGCAACGCGATGTCATGGCAGTGACGTCGCGATGACTATAAAATAAGAAGCCTAGGTCGAACGGGCCAGATTGAGTAACAAGGTGATCCCTAACGGATATAATTACTAATACTGCTACTATCAATTTCGACCCTCAAAAGTGTCATACAGCCCAAGGCACTTTGGGCTTCATACCTAAGAACCATTGGAAGTCTTGTCTTCAACTTCTGTTATACAAGCTGTAGAACTGTAGAACTCTAATGAACCAATACATCATTATTTTGCTATGATTACATGCTTTCATAGAAAGAAAAAAACCCACAATGACAGTCATTCTAATAAAAGTATAGTCACATTTTGCCTTTCAATAATTGAAAGGCAACACAACAGACTACACTAGAGTGACATGCATTAGGATATTTGCTGTTCTGATCCCCCACTGACAATTTTGATCAAGTTAGATCATGATAATCCTGTTCCTACAGAGATAGACTGATGTCATCTCCACAATGTGACTCAGCCTTGGACATTTACATATGACACACCTGCTGTCAGCTGTACACAGAGGGGTGAGTGAGTTTGTGTCTGTGTGCCTATATGCGTTTGTGTGCGTGCATCGTTTCTGTCGGGCAGTAACTTGTATCTTCATTTTTCTACCGTTTGTCTGTTCCAAAGAAATGCTCCATTTCATCATACAGCAGTGTGAAGCAAAAGTAGCCGATTTACGTGAGTGTGAGTGCGTGTGCGTATGTGTGCGTGTTTGTGTGTGCGTGTGTGTGCAGTGCACAGTAAATCCAAGACAGGTACATGCATGCCAAGGCTCCAGCAGGGGCCTAATGGTTCCCAAGGCTTAAAAGCATGCAGGATCGTTCCTAGACAGAGTAGACAATGACTCACTCGTTCCCACAGTTTGCACGTACATCTCAGACAAACACGCACCTGATGATGTTACATCATTTTAGCATTTTGTTTCAGTCTCACACAAATCCAATTCACGGTACTTAAACGAAGCAACACCTCATACTTACAGTAACGTTAAAGGTTACTTTAGTAACCACGGTTGTATATATAAATTGAACGAAATACCTTTCGTTTATGGGTAGGTTTCCTTCAAAACCTAGCTGCAGAACATTATTTTATGTACTCCCAGGACAGAAAATTCTAGAATTTTCGCTGTCCTGGGCTCTAAGGGTGACGTAGGAAGCCACGCCTATCCCGTATAGATACCTGCGTGGCTACGTCAGCCCTCATTCGGAACTTTTCTTCTGCTTTAGAGAACAGAAGGGCGTTCCACGAAAGGTATTTCGTTCAATTTATATATACAACCGTGGTTACTAAAGTAACCTTTAACGTTGTATTATATAGACATTTCACGAAATACCTTTCGTTTATGGGACTTTATGAACTCCCGTGACCTGAACTTCCAGTGGGTCCCAGGTAAACCTTTTGGGAGGGGCTCGGACCCTTTTGGGTCCAGAACCTAGTCCTTGTGGAGAGCAGGAGGCAGCGCTATGCTGCCCTGATGCTTTACTGAGCAGCGGCCCCCAAGACCGCGTGCGCTAGCGAAGGCGCTGCCACATCTAGGTTATAGTATGTGGCGAAAGTCGAGGGTGTAGACCAGCTTGCTGCTGTGCAGACTTCCTGAATGGAGACACCCTTGTAGAGTGCCCAGGAAGCTGCCACACCTCTTGTGGAGTGGGCCCTCAGGGCTTGAGGGGAATCCACGCCTTGGCTAGTGTAGGCCAGACGGATGGCTTCCACTATCCAGTTAGAGATAGTGACCTTCGTGACGGGCTTTCCTTTGGTCCTGGCACCCCAGGACACAAAGAGTTGGCTTCCTTGTCTGAAGGGAGCCAGTCTATCCGCGTATATGCGTAAAGCTCTGACTGGGCAGAGGCAATTAAGCCTGCTGTCTTCGTCAGAGGAGAACGGCGGGGGATGGAAAGCCTGTAGGTTCACTGGCACACACACTGAGAGAGCATTTTTGGGAATGAAGGCGGGGTTTGCCTTTAGGGTGACCTTGGTCGACCCCTCATCGAACCTCATGCAGTCTGGAGAGATCGAGAGCGCATGTAGGTCGCTGACCCTTTTTGCTGTCGTGAGTGCGATCAGGAGAGCCACCTTCAGGGTTAGGAGCTTGAGGCTCACGGTTTGTAGTGGTTCAAAGGGTGCTGTAGCCAGAGCCTTTAGAACCAGGGACAAATCCCACGAGGGAACGAGGGATCTGCATGTCCTATGTTCCCTGCGTACACCCTTCATGAATTGTTTTACCAGCGGGTGCTTCCACACCGTCTGGTTATCAAAGCCTGGGTGGCAGGCAGAGATTGCCGCCAAATGGACCTTGACTGAGGAGAGGCCTAGACCGCTGTCTAGGAGCTCCTGCAGGAATGACAGGACGTCGATCACTGAGGCCTGGTAGGGGACTGTTTGGTCTGGTCTTCGTGAGCACCAATGCTCGAAGACGCGCCAGGCTGTGTCGTAACGGTCCCTTGTTGACTGGGCTCTGCCTTTCTGAATCGTTTCGATTACGTTCGGAGGTAGACCCACGGCAGTCAACATCACCCTTTGACGGGCCAGACCCATAGGTCTAGGTCCTGGGGGTGAGGGTGGAAGATCTCCCCCCTCGCTTGAGAGAGGAGATCCGCTCGAAGGGGAATTCTCCACGGCTGGTCGTAGAGGAGAGGGGTTATTTCCGACCTCCAGACCCCCCACGACGGGGCTATTAGGAGCACCTTCAGACCCTGAGTCCTCACTCTGTCCAGAGTGGGGCTGATGAGGGATAGCGGGGGAAAGGCGTAGAGAAGGGTTTTGGGCCATTGGTGTGACAGAGCGTCTAGCCCCAACGTTGATGGTCCCCTGATTGCGAAGAAGAGGGGACACTTCGTGTTCTCCTCTGTGGCAAAGAGATCCACCTTGGATTTCCCAAACCTGCTCCAGACCTGGGCCACTGCATGAGGGTGTAGTGACCAGTCTGAGTAGCGGAGAGGTCCTCTGGACAGCAGGTCTGCCCCTGTGTTCAGAAGACCTGGGACGTGACACGCTACTATTGAGAGGACGCGTGTGTTGCACCACAGGATCAGTTTCTGAGCCAGTTGATGAAGACGAGGGGACCTGAGTCCACCTTGTCTGTTGATGTAGCACATGGCCGTGGTGTTGTCTGTCCTGACTAGGACATGGCAACCCAGGATGCGCTGCTCGAAGTGTTTCAGGGCGAGGAAGACTGCCATGAGCTCTAAGTAATTTATGTGAAGGGCACGTAGTGGCCCCAACCATAAACCTCTGGCTGTGAGTCCTTCCATCGTGGCTCCCCAGCCTGTCATGCTGGCGTCTGTAGTGATGACTTTCCTGATCAGAGGCTTTCCCATGGGGACGCCCTCTGAGAGGGTTTTCCTGTCTGACCACCATTGAAGGGCTAGTATGCATTGTGATGTTACTGTTACCTTCTGGTGCCGACGGTGCATTGGTACATGTAGAGAGCCTATCCATCGTTGGAAAGGTCTCATATGTAGCCTTGCTAGGCGGATTAAATAGACCGCAGAGGCCATTAACCCCGCCATCCGGAGGCATGCATGAAAAGGAATCGAGCGTCCCCTTTTGAATGACGCCACGCACTGCAGTGTTGCGTCTATTCTCTCTTGGCTCAGGCGGGCCGTGTAAGAGATTGAGTTCAGTGTTATGCCTATAAAGTCTATTGACTGTGTTGGCATAAGCATGCTCTTCTCGTGGTTTATTATAAACCCAAGCGAGTCGAGGTGGCTGAGCACACGATGTGTGTGCGACAGTGCTTCTCGTGGAGAGTCTGCAAGTAGGATCCAGTCGTCTACGTATGTAGCGAGACGGATCCCTTGCTGTCGGAGCGGAGCGATAGCTGCCGCGGTGCACTTTATGAAGACTCTGGGACTCAGTGACATTCCGAAGGGAAGGACTGTGTACTCGTACATTTTTCCTCTGAACCCGAAGCGCAGAAATTTTCTGTGCGGCGGGTAAATCGGAATGTGGAAATATGCGTCTTGCAGGTCTATTGACGTAAACCAGTCCCCTTCGCGAATTAGGCGTAGGAGGACTGGTGGAGTAAGCATTTTGAATCGCAGCTTTTTTAAGTGACGATTCAATGCCCTCAGGTCTAGAATGGGACGGAGTCCGCCCCCCTTTTTCTTTACCAAGAAATAGCGGGAGTAAAAACCGTTCATTGATTGGTCGAGGGCCACCTCTGTGATGGCGCCTTTCTGCATTAATGAATTGATTTCCTCTTGCAGAATGGCGGCCTTTTGCCCGCTCGCTTCTGAGAAAATAATTTTCCTGGAAGTGGGCGGTTTCGAGGCGAACTGTAGCCTGTATCCTGTCTGAATTGTACGGATTATCCACGGGGAAGCCCCGGATATCCGCCATTGTGACAGATGACGTGACAAAGGGTTCCCTGTGCTTGTCAGCGTGGTGCATGGCCTGCCTAGGGGAAGACTTACTTTGTGTGAAATGTCTCCCTCTAGTGAATTTTTTCGGTATTGAGTTTGGAAAAAATTGGCGTGGAGTTTCTGGCTGTCACAGTGTGGGTTATCTTTCCCACTGGGCCTATGCCCTTCAGAGTTGGTTTTATTGTTTTTTGTGTTTTTTGTTTTTTTGTTTTCTTTATTGAACAACGTGGAAAAACATACACATGTGAATTGCACATAACAATTTTCGGGGTCTGTACAACGGTGCTCACAGCACTGTGTACAGGCCCCCTTAGGCGCTTCAGCGCAGGCTCTGAGGTGAGATCTGTGATCCCCACCTCTGGCCTTGAACTCTGAGTGTGGTGGGGAAGATGACCCGGCCCGGGCAGGTCATTTGCGCTTCCCCTGGCCTCGGCCTCTGGGAGCGCTCCTGGCCTTGTAGGGCGGCGGAGAGGTGCGGCGGTCTGCTCTGCCTCGGCCTGCAGGCTGTCGCTGTCTATCTCCGCTCCGGTCCTGGGACCTGGGTTTGTCATCGGTCTTGGCCTTCCAGGGTGCCTTCTTAGCCTTGGGGCGGCCTACCGGGGCGGCCTGGTTGGCCAGCGGTTCGAGCGCCTTCATCGTCTTGGTGGAGGACTCGAGCTGTTGGATGGTCTCTGACATCTTGGCCAGAGCGTCCTTAAAAATACTGTCTGGGTGGATATTTCCAGCCACAAACTCTTTCTTTGTCTCCAGGGAGATGGCGCTGGTCTGATCGACCCAACGCCATCTCTCCTGGAGGATGGAACATGCCATTGCCTTGGCGTTGTGGAGAGTGGAGTCCCTCTGGAGGGTGGCCATCTCGTGATTCAGGCGGCGTAACTCGGCCAGGTCTTCTGGCAGTTCCGCTAGCTGGACTTTAATGGACTTCTGTCCCATCTCAATGAGGAGGCTCTTCATGGAACCCTGGAGAAGTGCTCCTGCATTGAGGGCCTTCGCCACGAAGGACATGTGTGCATACTGCCACTTGTTCAGTTTTGAGGCTTCCCTCACGCTGCTGGACAGGAGCTGCGGTTCCTTTACGTGGTGATCCACTCTAGGAGCTGCAGGGTTGGCCAGGTAGGCCGCTATAGCCTTGTCCATAGCTGGCATGAAGTCTATGGCGAGGGTTTGTTTATCTGGTATGTCGTTGGGCCCCTTGGCGCTGGCCTTGGGAAAATCCACCTTCAGGAGGGGTTCGTCCCAGGCGTGCATCATGGCCTCCTCGAAGCCCTGTGCCATAGGGAGCTTCTGTCTTCTAGGTGCAGGGGGGGGGGCGGACTCATCAGTCCTGCCTTCCCATGGTAGTACCTTGACAGTTGACTTAGGCCATGTGTGGTTACAACGTGCACTAGCCTTCCTGTATATCTCGTAAATATTGGAGTCATCCATGGGGGGTACAGGAGGCGGGGGGACAGGAGCCCTGGCTTGCTGGTGCTCCTGTATGTCCATGGCATCCAGGTCGTCGAAGGGGCGACGAGTGGTGCTGACGTAGTCCCCGGGGGAGAGGTCATCATGGCCATCTCGCTCGTCCGCGTAGGCCTCGTCCAGGACGTGGTAGTCCTGGAGTTGCTCCTGGAAGGAAGGGAGCTCGTCATCACGAAGCTCCCCTTCCTCCCTGGTAGTCCAATGCTCCCCACCGGGAGACATTGCGCGGTCTGGGGAAGGGTCCAGGCGGTCCACCATATAGCTGGGTGCAACGGCAGGCTGTCTGCGTCTAGCTGTATGTCTGGGCGGGCACTCAATGGTGGCCTGCACGACGTGTTGTCGAGCACGTGGAGCTGGGGAAGAGCGGCGCGGTGCGAAGGTATCCCTTGGCCTCGCGCCATGAGCCTCGTAATCAGTGGCCTCGTGAGCCCTGGTTGCAGAGGCTGAAGTAGCGTACCTGTCTCGGCTAGCGCCGGCAGGTGCTGCTCTTGAAGAAGAGGCTCCGGTTGGGGCTCTGTTGCCCGAGTAGTCGAGCCTCTGTCTCGGGGTAGCTCGTTGTCCCTCTCCGGTGGTGACGCGGGGCCAAAGCCCCTTTGGCGGGACTTGTATGCGAGCTCGTCGCGGGGGAGGAGTGGGGCTCCTCTCTCGGAGTCCGTGGGCGGCAAAGTTGTCATAATACCTTTGGACACGTCCGAGCCTGTTGTTTAGGACGTCGTCGTCCATTTCCTCACAATGGAGGCAAACGGGACCGATTTCCTCCATGGACTCACGGGTGTGGGTGAGGCCGAGACAATACATGCACTCGTCATGCCCGTCTTTGCCCGACATCGTGTTCCCGCATCCCCAGGTGGAGCACGTCTTTTGTTTGGGGCCTTCTTGACAGTCGGCGGGCACCGGCTGTCGTCGATGGCGTCTTTCCCCGGGCTGGGTCTCCCTCGTCAGCGACATGGTTGCTTGTAGAGAGAGGAGTCCGAGTGCTTAACAGCCACAGGTTTATCTTCCTCGTGGCGTGTAATAGTAGACCACAGGCGTATCTGCCTAGTAGCGCTAAGCTAACTATCGATAGCTTTAAGCTAACAAACGCTAGCTTTAGCGAGAGAGAAAAAGAGGCGCGAGCTGTTTTTTCGACAAGCTAGCGTAGCAACAAGTTGCCTAGAACTCACTTGTGTCGAAGTTCGGCTTTTTTTCTCGAGAAGTATCCTTCTGTTTGCTTCGAGAGTGTGCCAGAGATCTCACGGTCCTAAAGAATTAATCTCTCGGCCGAGTTTGCGAGATATATTACCCTGCACACACTGGAATGTTAAAGTTCGTTCTCGCAGCTTAGCAGAAGAAAAGTTGAATGAGGGCTGACGTAGCCACGCAGGTATCTATACGGGATAGGCGTGGCTTCCTACGTCACCCTTAGAGCCCAGGACAGCGAAAATTCTAGAATTTTCTGTCCTGGGAGTACATAAAATAATGTTCTGCAGCTAGGTTTTGAAGGAAACCTACCCATAAACGAAAGGTATTTCGTGAAATTTCTATATAATACAACCACCTGAACCCTATAGCATCCGTACACTGGGGCTAACATTTGGTGGAAATAGCAGATCTACAAGCTCACAACGTTGGCACTGTATTTTGGCGACGATATCTCGTGTCAAACAAAAGCAGGAGGGGGCCTAGCAGTATCAGATCACTGACCTTATATAGGCTCTTTGCCAACTAGTCCAACTGATATTATATCATTCATTACATCCAGTAGTATAGCATTACGGAATGGAACATCAGTGATTTTCTATTATACTTCAAACACTGTGTGCAAAGCTTGAATATAAGGTATGAAAACAAAAAATTGCCAGAGAAAATGACTAAAATTAAGCTTGAAAAACAGTCAAGCTGTGAGCGCACTTGAGGAAAGGGCAGGCCAAGGCATATGAGGAGATGGAACACACAGCCAAAATAAATAGAAGGGGGAAAAACATCTAACAAATTTGAAAGCATGCAGCCATCCAAAGTGTTCCAAAAGGTTTTTTTTGTTTGTTTTTCGTCCGAGAGCCAAAGTGAAATTCAAATTGTGTGGAAAGATAAACGCGCTTTGCTCTTTTTTGTCAACCACTATGGCACTCAGGAGAGAGGCGGAGCCGAGCCATCTCCCGGGACTCATTCGCATGTATAAGGGACCGTTTTAGTTTTTTTGGGACGCTCTCAAGTCATCTTGTCGGTTGTTGTCTTTTCCTCCAGAGGGTGAAATTACCATGGCGCTTTGCCTGGCGTCCACACAAACACACATTCCCATGTACTTAACTATCGCAGAATGGCAAAGGAAGCTAGAGGGAAGCAACAGAAATGGAGGGTGACTATGTGTATAGTGTGTGTATGTTCTGAACAGGGTTAGTGACACCCAAAGTCTTGGCATGGCTTTGCCGTGCTGGTATGTGCATTGTTTGATTCGTAAACAAAAACGGAGGGGAGACATTCTTTCACCACTTTTTTACATTTTTAACTTCACCACTGTTCAACCCATCTTCATATAATTTGTCCTCACTAATGTTTATGATAAAATACAAAAAAAAAAAACTATTTGGTCTGTGTCTCATAGGAGGGCTGTGGGCAGTTCAGATTCAGAAACCTGTCTTCGAGTGATATCATCGATGGGGAATCCAAGCTAAAAGAAACTGCAGACTTAAATTTCTATTCCTGAAAAGTTACATAATGGAAGCCACGGTGATAACTGTGCTATTTTATCATGAATATTAGTGAGGACCAATTATATGAAGATAGTTTGAAAAGTGGTCCTTTAAGCCCTATACTTCTTTGTATGAAAAATGGCAAACAAAAAGATCCACACAAGCTACATTGCATGTGCCGTTTTCACCTCTTTAAAAAATGTTGACCAAAATAGGGACGCTACAACATACAGTAGGCCTATGTGTGTGACCCATTGCAGGACTTTTAATTCATAGTAAGAAATCCCTACCATTCGATGTCAATAAATACAAGAGTCAATTGCAATAGGGCCTAGATAAAACATTGGTGCTCCTATCTTGTTGGCTCAGTGCTCTGACCCAGACTAATACCAGATGTTATTCACGAGTTCCACAGCACAGTATGGGCTGAAGTCTCACTGTTTGTATTAAAATTCCTTCCCTGTCATTCTCAACTGCCCACAGTTACGCATGGCAAGGTATTGTAAATCGGCCCAAAAGTACAGTGTTAAGCTACAGCACAGTGTTGATTTTGACAGCAAATTTTGATTTTAGTTTTAGTCACAGTCTCTTGAATAGTTTTCATTTAGTTTTAGTCACATTTTAGTCACCTAGAATGTTTTAGTGTAGATCGCTTGTAGATCGGCTATTTTTCAGCATAAAATGACTTGTCTCTTGTACTTGTACTGGATCTCTTGTCCACTAGTCCCTCCCTAACATTTCGTCAGTATTAGTCGACGAAATCAACACTGTGCAGCAGCCACTATACTTCGAGACAGCGTGCCCGCCTCCTCCACTGGGGTGGGAGATAAAGCAGCGCGCCCGCCTCCTCCACTGGGGTGGGAGATAAAGCAGCGTGCCCGCCTCCCCCACTGGGGTGGGAGATAAAGCAAGTTTATCCAACCAATTTCATGTCTAGCAGTTCAATATGCCCGATTATATACCAGGCTGCATGAACTCAATGAACGTTCTATTTTGCCTAAATGCCTGGGAGCTGCGGAACATTGGATCAGAGGAATGGTAATACAAAAGCCATCTTTCATCCACCTCTCTGCATTCAGAAAAGAGAGGAAGAGGATAGGAGAAGAGGCGCAAGTAAGTATTCAAAAAGACCAGCTTCACACAAAATGAGGAGAGGCACAAACAGCTGTGGTCTAGCCTACATTGTGCACGCGTGCGTGTGTGAGTGCGTGCGTGTGTGTGTGTGACTGACTGACCGAGAACACAGTAAACAGCCAAGAGGCTCGGAAGTCCTAATCCCACGTGCATATGGTCACTGAAAGATACAGCACCATGCACACATGACATTGCAAGCATTTGCAGTATGCTGGCTTTTCAATGTGATAGTTGTTCAACTGTACATAATAAAATAAAATGATAGTGGAACTAGAAAAAGTGCCCTTCTGGGCACAGGTCTCCACCAGGAGGATAGGACTGTGTGAGATGTTTGGCAAAATGTTTAGGAGTATAATATAAACATGTTTTTTTGTTTGTTAGTTTTTTGCAACAATTTTCTTAATTTTGTTGAGGAAATGCAGAGCCAGATCACTCATAGCATGAGGATAGAATTCTGGAGGAGCAGGACATGTGCAGCATTTTGTACAAAACGGGCCACTCCTGAAAACTTTGGAAGGCAATCTTAGCCAATCAGTGTAGAATCTGAGAAAGCAAACAGACTTGTCTTGATCACATGACTACAGAGATCATGTGTACCGATTTGCGTGACATTTGGATGAAATCTGTGCGACTAACATAAGCAATATGTTTTGCAGAAATCGGCCTCATGGTGGCGCTATAACCGGCAGATGTGGAGGGATGCAGGGACAATGTTTTTCCATGGCCTCTAGGGAGTGCGCATACATAAGTTGTATACAGATGATGCAGTTATAGCTTAAAAACAGGAATTGGCCTGTTATAGCGCCACCATGAGGCTGATTTGGGAAAAAAATGAGTGGCATGTCGTCCTCGGCCGAGTGGAAATGTGCGTGTATAATTTCACGGAAATTGCACAGTGTGTTTGTGATTTGTGGAATGTTGTTTGAAACGGACCAATCATGTGAGCTTTGGAAGCCAATCTTAGCCAATCAGGATGGAAGATGGGAAATGGTGCAGATCCATGTTGATCACATGACTATGGAGATAGTGTATACCGAATTGTGTGATGTATGGATAAAATGTGTACGAGTAATCTACAGAAATGTGTTTTGCCTAAATCGGCCTCATGGTGGCGCTATAACAGGCCGTTGAGGAATATTTGGGGCAGAGGTTCGTCGTTGGCCTCCAGGGAGTGTGTGTGCAAAGTTTGGCATGGATCGGGCCAACGGTGGCGGAGATTAGCTGGTAACAGACGGACGGAAGGAAGGAAGGAAGGCCGGACGGAAGGACGGACGGACACACACACACACACACACGGACGGAGTACAAAACATACTCTCTCCCCATGCCTTCGGCCTGGTGGAGACAACAACTAGCATGTGTTCCTTTCTCATGTACTGTATGCAGAATGCACCTCCTTGTCCTCTTCCCACGGTGTGGAGGTGGAATCATGTCTCTTCTTCTCCAGAACAATAAGACAACTGTAGTTATTATCTGCCGACATTATAGCAACACAACAAACGGAACCCATTAAACCAAATGCACCCTAGCATGGCTATTCTGGGAGGCGGACATTCAACAAAATAGTGAATCTACAAGCTCACAACACGTACTGTAAAGAGCTGACCCAGGTCAACTATTGGTTTACTAAGGATATACTACAGGGTTTAAGTGGAAAACTGAATACGTAAATATATGCAAATCCAACAATAACCACATTATAAAAACACTTAACACTCCTCTGAAACAAGTTGATGACTACAAGTATTTGGGTTCATATATATATTCTTCCCAAAAGGACTTTCAAACTAGGAAGGGTATGGCCTGGTCAGCCTGCAATGACATGCATAGGATCTGGTCATTAAGATTCTACTCTATGGCTCCGAGACATGGACAC
Source organism: Electrona antarctica (assembly GCF_951216825.1). Lineage (NCBI taxonomy): Eukaryota > Metazoa > Chordata > Actinopteri > Myctophiformes > Myctophidae > Electrona > Electrona antarctica. Next base: position 23,766,057 of record NC_136798.1, read on the forward strand.
TTTCAAAGAAACTAGAGAAACGGTTGGATGGCACTTACACCCGCCTTCTAATGACAGCGCAAAATCTGTCATGGAAGAGCCACCCATCGACTAATCTAATATACGGCCGTGTTTCTTCACTAGTCCGATCCAGAAGAACACAGTTTGCCGGCCACTGCTACAGAGCTGACAATGAGGTTATATCTTCCCTTCTTCTCTGGAGTCCTGCCTCAAAGCAGACCAGAGGTAGAAAACTGTCGGTCCCTGATGTCATCGCTAGGGACACATGCATCAGTAAGCAGGAACTGGGGATGGCAATGAAGGACCGGAAAGTCTGGCGTGGCATTGTGAAATCCATGATCTCGACCGCGGTCGAAAAATGATGATGAAGTGGTTAAAAGCCGCGGGCAAATCGCCCATTATCGATTGAATAACAAATCAACAAATGTTTTGGAGATGAGAGGCTCATTGGTGAAATTATTCTGCTAGGTAGAGTAGATGCATACATGTTATGCTCTGCTGGCTTCTACTGCAACTCAAGACAGTCTGAAGGAGTTTCATGACAGCAGCCGCTGTGTGTGCAGACCATGAGTGTGTGTGGGGATTCACCTAGTCACCTAGGCTGGAGGCATTGAGGAAAGCTCAGCCGCAGGGCCTGTTAGTGAGGAGGCTGGAGGGAGGAAGCAGTGCACTCACTCAGCGACAGATCATTATAGAGAGCGTTGTTGTTATTGTTCCCAACCCTGATGTTCAAACCTCACGGCTGGGAGGAGCATACCTCCATGAGGGAAGTGAACATTTAGACCTTCTGCTGGAAGGCCACAGGGTCGGCGAAAAAAGATCACAAGTCACGACAAAGACGGCACCTGTCACTTTCTCCGCGTGCCAAACTCCCAAGAACGTTAGCACCAATTTCCTTAGTTTACCAGCAGCCACCCTCATGGTTCCTGTCAAATTCACTGATCATTATCTTCAAACAGTACAACTTCAAGACTGTAGACAGAGGACACCGAACAGTAAGCTGCTGGCTTTGATATGTGTCAACCTGGAGAATCGGAAGTGGCTTACTTTGTGTGTTCTGTAAACACAAGAGGAAAAGTGAGAGAAACCACAGTGCACATATGTGGAGACCACAGGAATCTTCCAACCTCAACAAGGGTTCCCTGTGCCAAACTGTGTTTGGAAACCCAAATGTATCGACATCAACAACAGCAGTCTATATTATGTAGTCTAGATTACTTATAATATAAACAATAAATCTATTCTATCCATCTACTTTATACTTCGGCGTACAACAATGTCGCTCAACAATATTAAAGAAATGCAACATTTTCCCCCAAAATAAAGTATTTTACTTAGATTGATTAGTTTATCTAATTCTTTAAATCTATTAGTCTAATGAACTTTTGTACCTAAAATGTATTTTTGTTGATCTATTGCAAAGTCGTCTTTCTGTCTTTCTGTGTGTGTCGCAAGACACAAATACATTCTGTTAACATTAAAACTTGAAGTAAAAACCAGTTTCTATGTTTCCCGTAATAAGGACCAATCTGTCATACTGTATATGGCCATGGCTGAAGTGAACTATACTCGACTGTTCAGTCAAGAACAAAACATCTCTGCCCTGGTATCTGGGTTGTAGTGGGAGCTCTGGTGGAATCAAATCCATACAGCTGAGCTGATTGCCCTGATGATGACTGGATGTATTATTCATGGCTAGGTAGTGGTGGTAGAACACCAGGGGTAGAACGGTAGAGTGGTTTGCCCTGCGGTCTCCATCTGTTATTTATAGGCTAATAGTGATGTAACAAGCTGTTATCTCACAGGCCCATTAGACTCATGTCAGGCTCATTACCACAAATTGTAGACTAGATTAACCACATTAAACTGGACATCCCTATTTTTGGCATGTCATGATTCATAATAGGTAGACGTTTTCAAAAACCTTCAGAATCTCACCAATAGCAACGTGCTGTGACCTTGTACATCTGCTATTTGCGCTACTTAAATAAGCATTGAGTCTTTTTGCCAGGTGCTTGAAAAGCGCCTGGACTACATTTGCACGCATCACTACTGATGACCGTAAAGACGACCGTACTGGACACTTTTTCATGATTGGCTGCCTATAGGCTGCTTCTAAGCCAATGGGAGACCACACATAAAACCGGCAGTCTGAACGGCATAAAAACCCATACTCTGAACGCCGCAACGCAGAGCGAGTGGCAACAGAAGCTAATGTTATGAGCTAACTGGAGCTAGAGGAAAGCCATGACAAAAACGCAGTGAGTGAACCAACAAAAGAAAGTCGGAAATGAACAAAAGCGGGCGCTATAAAAGCTTGTTGCACCTGGCAGTTATGACTGACTCATTCTTTTTTTCTTTTATCTTCTCATGCGATTTCATTAAAGGTGTTCATGCACATTTCTCTTTCATGGGAAAAGGGTTGGCGCTGAAGCGGAAGCTGCTATGGATCCTACCTAGTGTTATGGAACACTAGTCTTTATGGTCCATGTAAACCCACTTCTAAACTTAGAGGATGGGCCCATCGACCACACAGCTGTATATTCCCATCATGTCTAGAGATAGATTAATCATGATAAGTACCAGTGTAGGAGGCAAGCTGAAAGGTTGGGTATAATACCCATCTTCTTACTGTACAGTACATTTAATCTCTTCATTTATTTTCAGCCGATCTGTTCTTTTAGTATTATTATTCCTGGTGGAGTATCATGGCGACAGTTTGCAATTTGAAATTAACATAAAATAAATTAACAAATGAATAAATAATTGTGTTTTAATGATCCACTTCCTCATTGTTCCCAAATTGAACATGAGTTGGGGAAGAGTAATACAAATATAGAATAGGACATAATTGAAAGGCATGAAAATAGAGAGAGAGAATTTGTGTGAGAGAGCAATGTGTGTGAGAGAGCAATGTGTGTGAGAGAGCAATGTGTGTGAAAGAGCAATGTGTGTGAGAGAGCAATGTGTGTGAGAGAGCAATGTGTGTGAGAGAGCAATGTGTGTGAGAGAGCAATGTGTGCGCGACAACCTTTGTGAGCGCAAGCTTCACTTCACAAGAGAAGATGGAACTTCAGTGACATTTACTTTGGCACAGTTCCAATCGCACCTCGCTCACAGTCCATCAGGTGATAAATACAGTTGGAGGCCATCGATATTGTCCTTTTCTTTTTGCTGAGGTTTGCGTGATCTGCGCAAAAGGACAGTTAACCCATTTTGGGCGGGAACCCCTTTTGGTGTTTTAAACATTATGTTATAATTTAGCTATTGAAAAATAGCAGATCTACAAGCTCATAGCGCGCCACCGAGTGGCGTGCTACGAGCTTGTAGGTCTGCTATTTTTGAAAAATCGTGAAAATATTTATTTCAGAAAACTGGAGGATTTAGAAGGATTTTTTTAAATTTTGAGGTCAGGCCTAAATGGGTCAAATGATAAGGGACAATATCGGTGGCACCCAACTGTACTTTGGCACAGTTCCAATCGCACCTCGCTCACACTCCATCAGGTGATCAATAAGTAAACAGTAGATCAGGGTTTTCGTTGTGACGTGTTGTGCACTTGTAAATTGGCTATTTTAGTGTAGTGGTTAGAGCTGCACCTTTCATGCGGAAGGTTGTGGGTTCGAACCCTGCCTGGGGTCTACGTCAGCAAGGCCATGCGGTCTCAACGGGTTCCTAAAGACAAATCAAATCCTAGCCTCCTCCTGAGGAGGCGTGTCTGAAGCCTGTCCTGGATGGGGTATTCGGACGTAAAAACCATTCCAGAATAAGGATGCCATGAGCTGCATCAGACTTCAATGGAAGTCTAATCAATGGAAGTATGATTTAGTCAATGGTACATTAATATCTATATAAAAAAAATCACACCCGTGTGAAGTGAGGGGCGCTAATATATTAAAGTCTAACTCATGTTGATTAGGTGATGTAATGGTGATGTAAAACAAAGGGTGCAAACACAAACATTAAACGCCATTAACAATAAATAGACAATATGACATAAACTACACACAAGTAAGACGCGCAAACGCGGGAAGCGAACGCAGCTCGTAAATTGCAATAACAACAATTAGAATAAATTACGTACTTTAAGGTTTTTTTTAAGTTAAGTTTTTTTAAATTAAATGTTTTTTCAAGTTTTTTTTTAGTGTGTGTATGTGTGCGTGCGTGCGTGTTTCTTTTTTTTTTAAAGTTTTTTGTTTAAGTTTTTTTTTAAGTTAAGTTTTTTTTTAAGTTAAGTTTTTTGTGTGTGTGCGTTTTTCCTTTTTAAGTTTTTTTTTAAGTTAAGTTTTTTTTTAAGTTAAGTTTTTTGTGTGTGCGTTTTTCCTTTTTAAGTTTTTTTTTTTAAGTTAAGTTTTTTTTAAGTTAAGTTTTTTGTGCGTGCGTGCGTGTGTGTGTGTGCGTGCGTGCATGTGTGTGTGTGTGTGTTTGTGTGTGATACAGCTGCGCCCTCTGGTGGTGGGCGGGTGGTGTTACAGCGTGACACACACACACACAGACACACACACAGACGTGATCTGCTGGGTCTCATAGTAAATGCTCACTGCGTTCGCAATTATGACGTAAATGTTCCCTTCATTGTTAATGCGAAACTAAAAATAAATTGAACTAAAGACAAACATTAAACCTGTGTATAGGAGGTTATATATATAATAAAAAAAAGTAGAAAACGAAAGCATAACCGCTAAGAACATAATCGATAGTTGCAGTCACTGTATTTGTCTGTATAGAAAAGTGGCCTAATGGATTCAAAGCGCTGTGACAGTGCCCTTTCTGGCCCAGAATGGGTCACTATTATTATGTAAGTCCAATTACAAGCAAAAAGGTAAGCCAGACCACAGCTCTCAGCTATATGTATCCGACTGCTGGCCGGATCAATGGGCAAAATGGACATTTTCCTCTGGTGTTCAAAGAGCAGGTTGTGACCTGGCTCGCTCCAACACCAATTAGAGCTCAGCTGTGGCTCTGATGGACACAGGGCCCATTATGCCAGCAGCAAAACCTTCGGGCATTTTCTATACCCGATACATATACTTAAAAGTTAAGATAGGCTATGCAAATGTACCACGGTGCCAGAGAAACGTATATATGAATGTATAAGGTACAGTGTATGATATAAAAGCCTTATAAAAGAGAAACGTATATATGAATGTATAAGGTACAGTGTATGATATAAAAGCCTTATAAATGTACCACGGTGCCAGAGAAACGTATATATGAATGTATAAGGTACAGTGTATGATATAAAAGAAACGTATATATGAATGTATAAGGTACAGTGTATGATATAAAAGAAACGTATATATGAATGTATAAGGTACAGTGTATGATATAAAAGAAACGTATATATGAATGTATAAGGTACAGTGTATGATATAAAAGAAACGTATATATGAATGTATAAGGTACAGTGTATGATATAAAAGCCTTATAAAAGCCTTCAGCCTATATACTGTACATCCAGTAGTTGTTCAGTGGCATTCCTGTGGGCCTACCTGTGTGTGTGTGTGTGTGTGTGTGTGTGTGTGTGTGTGTGTGTGTGTGTGTGTGTGTGTGTGTGTGTGTGTGTGTGTGTGTGTGTGTGTGTGTGTGTGTGTATGGTACGAAGACGCTGTGGCAATTAAAGGTGTGGGAAGTGCCTAATTCACGGGTGCATTATTTGTTCACCAGTGTGAATTCAACACATCTAGTTCACAAAAGACTAGTGATCTTGTGACAGTAGATAGTCTAATACAGGATGTCTGTCTGGGCCTTCTCCACAAAACAATGGCCAATGCTCCCTAGACTACATTCTCTAGATTCTCAACCTGAAATGTTTAGTTTTCATTGTGAAAAATGGAACTTGAATCTATTGATCCAAGGTTGAAAGCAATCGATTATTAAAATAACGTGCCCTGAAAATGCGGCCCACCCATCTCACCACTTAACTTAAAGATAGAGTGCTGTGATTTTTTTATTTTTCCAGTTTTTCATGTGTTTATGAGGTGACAGTACCTCAATAGACCCTTTGGTGTGGTTGTTACATATGTGCAATAATCTCTTCCTTTTGTATTTAGGGTTTTTTCCTGGAGGCAGAAACCTTGACAAACATGCCAATGAAAAAAAACAGTGATATAGTGACATCACAATATCATCCCCTCCCCTAACCCCTCTCCCTTTATCATACAACAGCTGTGGGTGCGGCTTCAGTTCAGGTCGATCACCACCCATCACCGCAAACCAGGCATATTTAATGAACTGGTGGGCATGTCCACATAAAAATTACATTTTAACAAATACTGTACACTTTTTTGAAAAACAATACAATATTAATACCATGATGATCATGTTTTAGGGTGGAAGCAAATCGCAGCACCCCATCTTTAAGTGATCAGATGGGTGACCTATAAATGCTTTTGAGATTTTTCAAGATTTTTCTGTCTCCCCACACTCGACTGTAGTATATCCATAGTCCCAAGCCAAATTTAAGATTTGAAAAAGTATATCCAAATGTCAAAATTACACATTCACCCTCAGATTTAGTTTCGCATACCAAAACTATCTTTCAAGATCACATTCCTCTGTTTGTTCCATCGCATCTATTCTATGAAAGAGGCAATGAACAGGCGCAAGAGTAATAAATAATAAACACGACATATAGACGACAGCAGGACGGCTCCGTAACCCTGCGTTTAACCTCCCATGCACCGCAGTGCCCAGAGCCCTCCAATCTGTGTCAATCAGAGAGGCTAAGGCAGCCATTTGTTGTGGAAGTGGCACTCGCCAACCAAAACAGCGAACAAAAAGCCTAGCAACATGCCGACGAAACGGCGTGAGGAGGCTCGCCGCTGAGGGGGAAGCAGGACAGAAATAGCAGAGTGGTGAATAATCGGGAGAAGGAGATGCGGTGTAATTAACACGGTGGCCCGGGGAGCCTCTGATGTACAGTGGAGGGAGGGGGGATGTGGAGGGAGGGGGGATGTGGGGTTTCAATAAACCATAGAGAGAAAATTATAAGGCAGGGAGAGGAGTGTGAGAAAGAGGTGCCGAGAAAGAAAGAAAGTAATGAGAGATCACTGTATCATTGAGCCTAAGTCTGATCAAAGTTGTGGGGTTAAAGGAACACTTCATCTCGTATCCACCTCATCTGGTGCCTGGTATCCTAGGCCATCGGTGTATGCGTGTGTGTGTGTGTGTGTGTGTGTGTGTGTGTGTGTGTGTGTGTGTGTGTGTGTGTGTGTGTGTGTGTGTGTGTGTGTGTGGTGTGCGTGAGCGTGTGTGTGTGTGTGTGTGTAATGCACAATCTATGTAAAGCGCTTAGGATAAAAGCACTATATAAATTCACCATTTACCTACACTGTTGGATGGCACCACTTTCTTTATCCTCCTTCTGCGTGTCAATGGCGGGCTGTGGATGGTCTGGTCGTTTGCCTGCCGATGACACCTGTATGAAACAGATGGAGATGACACTAGTGCTGCAGTCATACAGTGAGCATTGGTGAGGAGTCGGACAAATACGGAGATGAGGTTGAAACAACGGAAAGTGTTCCGTTAAGGGAACGTGGATGAGGCAAACGGACAGCAGGCAAAGCACTGCTAATGAAAGCAGCTTTGCATGCATCACTGTGGGTGCAGGCTACAAGATGAAGCTACAAGCTCACAATGTTTCACATTTCAACACATTTTGTGAGAATGTAAATGGGCTATTTTCAGTGAAGAGATCTGGTGTAGAGTGGAAAAAAAATCACACCCGTGTGAAGTGAGGGGCGCTCTATATGAAGTAATAATGACAACACATTATAAACTAACTTTAACTGGTCTTATCATGAGCATGTAAGATGTCAACCAAACGTATGTGATATATATATATATATATATATATATATATATATATATATATAGCCCCGAGCTGATTTAAAAAAAGCCAATTTGCTCAGACACATATGGCGTAAATTCTCCTTTCATTGTCTATGGCAAATGTGACATGAGCTGTGACGAAAAGCTGTATATGAGGGGACCAAGTATAGAGCCCTGGAGGAAGGCGGTCAACAAAGTATATAAGGTTTAAGATGTAAAAATGAAGTCAAGGGGTGAAGGCAAAGACTCGATGGTGTGTTTGACAGAAACCGGGGGGGAAAAGGTGATAATTAGTAATTACATATAATTGCTGTATTTAACGGCTCATAATTGCTTCCCTAGCTCTATTTCATCTCAGTAATAGAATGCCTTTTCATTTGCTTGCAGACAGACAGACAGAGAGGGGAGGAGAGTGACTGACAGTAGTGACTGTGACACAGGTTCAGGTGTGAGTGAGTGGTGCCTCTGTGGCAGTAGCTGTCTCTCGTTTACAGTCTCACAGCACCTGTGCTGTGACCTTCCTCCTGGCAAGTGATTCCAGCATTCAGAGCACAGTGGCAGATCATTTAACTGCATGGCATAGTAGGCAACAGCACATTGGAAAGCCTCTAAACAAAGGAGATTGAATTTGAGAAGCAGGATCGGCTCACTCTCACCAATGCAGTTGTGTATTATGTATCATGGTTCCTCTACATCAGGAGAATCGAGGACAGAGAGAGATTGATTGATGGGGAGAGTGACAGCAGCGAAAAAAAGATGTACAGCTAAGGGAGAAACGGGAAAAGAATACCCTGCATCTCAAATCATCCAACTGGTTTAGGAGAATAATAAACACCCACTCCACCAACAAGAGCTATACTGCCAACTTTAAGTAATGATTATGCATTAGCTGAACTTATTAATATACATTAGTACCACTAATAACACAAGCTAGCCATTATAGTTAAAGTCTGGGTTAGGAGCGTGGCCACACAAAGCAAATGTAACCCTCTTATGGCTATTGATGTAATTGACGTAATGAATCAAAAAATCCCTCATTACCGTTGACGTAATCGTTTAATTCCCTGTAATCAGGGGCTTAATGTAGCAAAATGTAGCAACTTTTAGCTTGTTTGGCTAACGGCCAATGTAATCTACCTAAAACCGGACGAAATCCGTGCGCGGTCTTTATGTGCATCCCTGTGTAAAATGCGATATTTGGGGCTTGATTAGAGCTTAATTTGACTTAGTTATTAAAATAAACGATGATCGCTTAGCATCCCGGACATCTGACAACACAACACAGTGAAGAAAGCTAGCGGATGTTGTTGTGTGTTGAACCGGAAGTGATATCGCCAGATTCGCTCTATTTGGTCAAAATCGGCATAATGGTGAAGTTACCGCCACCATTAGGACTGGGTATAATACTATAGGATTACCGTGTTAAAATGAGATAGTGTGTATGTCACGGATTTTTCTATTGGCATTAAAATGATGAATTAAACATATGAATAGTGGTAGAAGGCACAATCCACTGTTAATTAGGGTGGCCAAAACTGGCCATAAGGGGGTTAAGTAACAAAGTGACCTATAACAGTTCTTGAGTGAAATTCCACAATGTAATGCACAAGAAGCAACTTTGACCCTAGCCTGATATAGGCTGAGGTAGCAGACAATGTTGCAACATCCAAAAAAAGGGGAACCAGACAAAACAAGAACAGAAAACCATTTAAGACTAGGGTTGCCTGGCCATACCTTGCAGGAAAGATGATAGTGTGCCTCCGTGCGCATGCTGTCACACATAACGATGTGGTGTTGTAGCTCCGCTGAGCTAACAAACAAGTTCCCATACAAACAGGTGGCGTTTGAGCGTTTCATCTAGGTCTTGTTCTTTTCACTGTGAACAAATGCCAGTGTTGCGTAAGTTCCCTTTTTGGCATGCAGCCTCACCATCACCCCCTGTGCTCGGCCTGCTCCACTCGCTCCTACAATGCACTTTCAATCAATGGCAAGCTCGCCAAAGTGCTTTGCTAGTCTTGCATCCGGACGTAAAAAAGCTTTGATTATTTTGCTCATATCAAACGGGATGTGAAAAGCTCTGTGAGGATTCTCTGTAAAGAAGAGTCTGAACTGGAGAGAAGCTCTGGGTAAAGGAGTTCGTGAATGTTAACCCAAACTACCACGGCAGCATTTATTGATAACTGCGATATAATTCACGCCAGCATATTGTTTTCCCTGTTCAGCTCTTATTTTGAAAAGCCACATTTCCAGACTTCCGGTGTTGATCTTATATTAGGAAGTTGGATGATGTGTAGTCACGTCCTGTTTATCAAACGGAGCTAACTGAGTCTAATAGAAGACAACACAGAGTCTGCTCTGGGCCGTGGAATAAACATTGTTTTGACCAAAAACGCCATCTGGGACAAGGAATAGGAGATACAGGCGATTGAAAGAAACAGAGTGGATGTTTATGGGCATGACGATCATGATGGCGCGATCCTGTGTTATTGACAACACCAGCTACTGGCAGCTAGAAACCCGATGCTAACGTGAGTAGCATTATGACTTGATCAATCAAAAGCACTATAAAACACCAATTGCCAGACATCAACGGCAATGACATGGAGCATATGCCCGCCGGGCTCGGGAATCAAATGCTGGACTCGCCGACGTCAGGCTGCCCAATATAAAATATACGTGCCTTAACCACTCTGACATTTTCAGCAGGCGACACCACTGTACGACAATGTATGAATGAGGCTCGTTGCGGTGCGGTGACTGTGCAGCAGGAAGACTTGGTTCCTTCCTCTGGCTTTCCTGCCCCACGGCTCCGTCAGCCTCCTCATTGGCTGAGGAAGCCAGCGCTGGCTCCAGGACAGGAAACACACCGAAGCCACTTCCTGCCGCGAGTGCCAGGGTCACAGAGGTTAAGGGTGGGACGGACACGTCGGAGACATTTCCAAGTGTCAATGAGACCAGCATCCAAGGAAAGACTCCCACCTCATGTAAGCTTTTCAATAATAGCAGGGATTTCCCCGCCTCGTCTTTTACCCCCTCAAAGCATTGTGAGCTGGTAGATTGGCTATTTTTGTGGAATATCGGGTCGCAGAATAGGGATGCTAGGGTTCTTGAGGTTAAACCCTTACGCTAAAGACTGGAGGCTCTATGCACAGCAGCCATGTAATATTGGAAATAAATTGGGAATCTTCCTTACTTCCTTCACAGGTCTTACCAATTAAGGCTCTGTTCCATTCTGGTCAAACAGAGTGAAGGTGCTGAGAGATTGATTATATATACATATATACATATATACATATTTATATACATACATACAGGACACACACAGCTCTGGAACTCACTGTGAGTTGGACACAGAGTTGCATCATTTCTATGGGAGCCTTCTGCCCTCAGGTGGGCGGCGGCTCTTGCTCAATTAGATGGATGAGGGAGGTCTATTTATGGTGTGACATTGCAGCCGCTGTCACAACATGCGCACGCACACACACTTCAATTTATAAAATACATTTATCAAGGGCACAAATATTTTTCAGTTGCTTCCGATATCCCACACACTCGAAACATCATGTCTCTCTCGCTTGAATCCAAACAAGCCCTAAATGTACAGAATAAGAGGCATATAACACATTCACATGAACTTATTCACAGTCAACATTGGTCACTTCAGTCTGTCACACACACACACACACACACACACACACACACACACACACACACACACACACACACACACACACACACACACACACACACACACACACACACACACACACACACACACACACACACACACACACACACACACACACACACACACACACACACCTGAAGTGGCAAAGACAGAGAGGGAGGGAGGGAGCGGGAAAGAGGCCAGAGCGAGAGAGATAATGAAACGAATGAGAGGGGGCTGATTCCTGACTCAGTGTGAGAGCGTGTGGGAGGAGAGGAGAAGCAGCAAGAGTGTGAGTAGGAGAGAGAGAGAGAGAGAGGAAAAAAGAGAAAAAGAGAGCGAGAGCGAGAGCGAGAGCGAGAGAGAGAGAGAGAGAGCGAGAGCGAGAGAGAGAGAGAGAGAGAGAGATGCATCCATGACGAGAGTGAGTCTATCAGTCAACGATCAACCTGCCGTCCTCTCCATCTCAATCCAACCCTCAATGTGTGAGCTGCAAATACAGCTGGTGGAGGCAGCTCTCTCACCAGTACAATCCTAAGCATTTCATTTTATTCTGAGATGCTGTCAGAGTTATCTGAATTAACCCTTCAACACCTCAGGCCGATTGTACAAATGCCTTCTAAACCAGTAGTTCTCACACTTTAAAGATTCTTAAAAAATGTTCAAAAATAGCAGATGTACACAGTACACATTAGAACTGCAGCCTCACTCCCAATCTTCCGCCGTAGTCTGAAAATCCACCTCTTCAGACTCCACCATGGCCCGTAGCACTTGCCCTAGCCCCTTAGATAGCACGTTATGTAGACTTAGATAGTATTTTAAACAGACTTATAGCTTGTTACGTAGACAGCTCTAGAATTGCATTTTATGTAGTCATAGCACTTTATAGTACACATATATAATATAGTATAGTATGTATAGTTTACATAGATACTCCACTGTTACGTTCTTAGTTTACGCATGATAACTACTTTTTATATATGTGATGTATGCCATGCTTGTTATTGCTTAATGTAAATCGCTCTGGATTAAATGCCTAAATTGTACATCTGTGAGCTTGTATATCTGCTATTTGTGAACAACTAAAATCTAAAATGACAGATGTATTTTATTTTATTTGCTGCAATAGTAAATCTACTGCTGGCTGTGTTGAAAGAGGAAGTCCTCACAAAGCGAGCCATTCTCTTAGCACACAAACTGCATCTAAGGTCATTGTGGACCGCTTACGACACCATGACGCAGCACGCAGTAGTAACAAACTTCTCCATTGAACACATCCAGTTTCCTTCAGAAGAGTGACGGACAGCCAACTTAGTGATCCTTTCTGCTACTGAATACCATGCAGCCACTGCAGCAGTTCTATATGCCTTAATTCTATACCACTGCTGTACCTTTGCTGTAAGGAGATGTGTCGCTTAGAGGTTTCTTCAGTGCTAATGCTGGGTAGGTGAAGGCTACAAGGGACTTGCTGTCCTATGGTTACCACTACTACACAGACAGGACCAAGCAAACGTCAGATGCACGTGAATGACTACAACTACATAGTTACTACAGTATCTCCCTAGCCTGGCCAAGCCTGTGTGATTTTTGGTCTAGAGGGGGCGCCGTGGGTGCTGGCACGAAAAAGGCGTTGGAATCTATTGGTTCACCGATCTGAGAGCCCAGACCCGCCCCCTCCTCCCCTCCTCGGTAGAAAACAGCAGAGAACACTGACGTCACCAAACGTATCGGTTAGCGAAATACAAGTTGGCTCCCACTTCCTATGACAGATCTTCCAATGCATTTCCCCAGGCTTTTCTTTTTGAGCCGAATGCGAAGGAAAATAAAAGCCAGGGTAACGAGGCCATCTCCCACTAGTCTCTCAAGACGGCCTACATCTCTTCCACAATCTTCAAATGCTACATAGACAGTTTGTAGTTCCACCCATCTCGCTTAGGTCTTCCTTAGCTGTCTGAGACAGACAGCTAAGGAAGACCTAAGCGAGATGGGTGTCAGCTGGCAGGGACTCGTCGCCCAATGTTCCAATAGGAACGGGAGGAACTAAGTAAGCTAAGTAAGTGTAAGTTCCACTCAGTAAAAGTAGAAAAAGAAGGGAAATCTGTCATAGGCCTATGCTCTTCAGACCGGCAGGGTATTCAACTAATCGTGACACTGTTCACTAAAATGAATTTTTAAATATCTTATAAATGAGTCAGGAAACTCAGTGCAGTTGCCGGCGGCCGTTCATTGGGCCGTCTCAGCATCACGGTCTCATTCACATGGTTAACTCATCCAATCACACACTCATTACAGCTTCATATACCGGCTATTTCAACTGGACGTTTGCGCTGCTCATCCTGCTTGCTTGCTGCTGCACACTGATTCTGCTGTGCTGTGTTCTGCTAAACCTTTGCTGCTCACCCTCCTCCACCCCAGCTACCACCTGTCGTTTTGGATCTGCCGGTTAGGTACGGGGATTCGGAGTCCCTATGGTTGGGACTGATGCACTTGATCAGAGTACCTAAAAGCAGATCCAGATTTTAAAATATAGGCAAAACGATAATGGAGCAACAACATGACATTCACTTTAGTTTGTATTTTCTTCACCCGACAGTCACTGTTAAAGGTGTAGTGAAATGAAAAATACGTTTTTCACACTTTTAGACCATCTCCGTGGTCATCATATGAGCATACCTAACAATGGATGCCAAAAAAATGGGAAAATTCTCATTTTTGTGTGTTTTTATATCAAAAGTCCATAAAAATATTTTTTTTATTACTTCCTGAAAACGAAAACGTGCTGCGTGATGACGTGTCGAGGCCAACATCGATAAAAGCCAATCAAAATGAAGCTCACCAGTTTAATTCCCCATATCTCCGCATCCGTCCAGCACAGGCTGCACAGCTGCTACTGATTACAGAAATCTTCCGTTTTTATTCCCATTCAAGATAACATCCAGAGAGTGTATTACTCGGTTTCAACTTAATCATCACGCTAAAAATGTATCTGAAAACATTATAGGGTAGAAATAAGCCACATTAAGTGTAAACTGGTAAAGCTGTCTGACTATCTGATTTGTAAACAAACAACCACACGCTGTCCTGCGTAGCATAGCTACCCGTCCCTAGCTACCGTCCCATTCCCTGAAGGGATGCGACGCTCTGATTGGTTCAGAAACTTCATAGCGGTGTTTCAACTTGAGACCGTCTGAAACGGGATATCTTGTTATGGTTCTTGTATGTACATTCCAGGCTAACATGCCTTGAAGAGCCACACTCAAACCCAAGTTGCATTAAATTATTTGGATACTGTTCAAGTTTCAAACATACGTCGTCAGCAGCATCCTGTTCAAACTGGGTCACACTGGTCGTTACTCTGAGCATCGTCACGTTGCTTTCACACAAAAACAAACGTCGTCCCTCCTCCGTTCGCCGGAAAACCACACCTCCCTGACGCCGATGACAGCACCTATAAACCTCTCCAAAGGGCGAGGGAAACCCCAAGTATTTCAAACAGATTATCGTTTCATCTAAACGTTTCCATATGTGCGTTCTTATTTATAACCCCATGCCCATATAAGTCAACCTAGACTAAATGGTTATCTGTGCTCGGCTATGTAGGACATAGGTAGCATGTCCTACATAACCGAGCACAGATAACCATTTAGTCAATGCCATACCATCAATGCCATTCTCATTGCACATTTCCAATACGCTGTGTGTATGTATTAGTAGTACCAGTAAGGGGGTTGTATTAATTCACAAACAACTACAGTATTACAACTACAGTACCACTGCTACAGAGCTGACAATGAGGTTATATCTTTACTTCTTCTCTGGAATCCTGCCTCAAAGCAGACCAGAAGTAGAAAACTGTCGTTCCCTGATGTCATCGCTAGGGACACATGCATCAGTAAGCAGGAACTGGGGATGGCAATGAAGGACCGGAAAGTCTGGCGTGGCATTGTGAAATCCATGATCTCGAAAAATGATGATGATGATGAATTAATGAAGATGCTAATTGTTTTTAAAGACAACAAGATTATATGATTCTATTCCATGTGATTATGTGTCTGTCTCAGTCAGAATCCGAAATGGTGTTTGTGAGTTTGCGGGGGCCCTGAAGCCACAATGTACCCGTATGTGTATGTGTGGGGGAGTGAAAGAGATAGAGAGAAAGAGAGTGAGACAAAGAAAGATAAATCAGAGTGTGAAAACGAACAAAGAGAGGGAGAAACAAAAAAAGAGAGGAGAGAAAGAGAGATCAAAGGCCTGTCTCCATACTTGGTGCGAGTGTCACCCGCACCCCATTTATAAGCAACGCGTCACATTGTGACGCGTTGGGTGTGTGACCCGTGATGTGTAATGTAGCGTTGGGTGTGTGACCCGTGGTGTGTAATGTAGCGTTGGGTGTGTGACCCGCGGTGTGTAATGTAGACCGGGTATTTGTGGCACGTGACACTGCCACGTAACTAATAGAACAGAATGATTTCATTGGCATCCATACTAGTCATAATAAAATAACCTTCACACCAATCCATCAATAATCCGAATGTCTACTGTCCCTGGCAGTACCATGGACGCACACACGCATGGACGCACACACGCACACACGCACACACACAACACTCTCCCTCACCTTCTACACAGTGTTCCTCGCCAACTCTCTTGCTCGCTCTCCCCGAACGTGGGAGTTTGTACGTGGGAGGGGAGGAGAGCGGCGATAGTGGAGCCTTGAGGAGGAGGTGTGAGGGAGGAGAGGAGTGGAGCCAGTACTGGAACACAGTGTGCTGCCCGATTCTCTCTCCTAGATGAGGGTCTCCTGCTCTCCACTTCTCATCTGAACGGAGGATTACTGGCCAATCTCAGGATCGGTGTGTCATTCCTACAGCGTGGGACGAGACCAAAAAGCATATCAACAACAATACCCCCACAGTCCACACCAAACAGTCTCACACAGTCAGAAATGGGAAAAACGTTACCTTACAAGGGAGGGAATAATTTAGCTGTGATCAGCGGTCAGTCTGCCTATTTAATCAAGTATTTCTACACACCAATCGCAGCTCGTTCTCACAACTTGGCCGTCCATTTAAATATGGCTCCCTCTTCCATTTGCTGCCTAACACACACTGCTGTTGACAAGGGGCCTCCACACCCCAGCCCCAACCCTTCTAATTCAGTCTTGACTCTTGCATGGCCCAAAAGTAAAAATTAAATTCAACATTTTGCATGTCTCTAGTCAAAAGACATGAAATGGTATATTTCTTATGGCTCTAAGTCAAACTGAATTCATTGTCTTGCTTTGGGCCTGCTCTTGAATACCCATGGAATTGCCCAAGCATGTTACTTGGCCAATTCAGGGAGCAGAGCCAACGGTAAGTATAACTAACTGTATTCCATTTGTTGGAATACATGGTTAAATTTGTATGACATGAATGTTCCTGACTGAATTGCACTAACGTGGCATCAAGTTTCCTATATTCACTAAAAGTTGAATATAAAAAATAGCAAAAATACAAGCCAACAATGCCATGCATTCTGAGCTTGTAGATCTACTATTTCTGCACATTTTCACCAATAGTTTGCGACATGCCCAGATTAGAGAATATGGACACTATCAAGGTTAAGTCAACCACAGGGTGGTGTGGGGAAAGCAGGTTTTTGTCAAGCCATACTGTAATAGCCAAGCAATGACGGAAGGCAAAGCCTACTGGAGAAAGG
Source organism: Electrona antarctica (assembly GCF_951216825.1). NCBI lineage: Eukaryota > Metazoa > Chordata > Actinopteri > Myctophiformes > Myctophidae > Electrona > Electrona antarctica. The sequence continues at coordinate 23,783,257 of NC_136798.1, forward strand.
CGAGGAGATAGTCATTTGTGGAATAAAGGGTACCAAATACAGTAGGCCTATAACCTTGAGAGTAGCCAAAAGACTGTCAGGAAACAGCTGATACAAGGCAGTGAGTGGTAACACATCGTCTTCGGCTCAATACAAGGTTATTTAACTGCAGAAGCAGCTGCCCTAGAAGAAAGGGAACTAGCACAGTAACACAGTAACCTTGACAACGGATAGGCCAGGGGCTAACGGGACACGTACACGTTTCTCAGACAAAATAAATGTAAAAAAAAATGTATTACTTACTGTTATCACAATGATGTTACATGTTTATGTGAACCATTATAGTTAGCCGAGGTACAGGATAACAGACAACGTTTGGTCAGTTGGACTGATATTACACTGAGAACACGAACACGCAGAAAGAGCCAATACTCTCCCACTGTCAGAAATGCTATTGATTGATTGATTGATTGATTGAAAAATGTATTAACAGTTTGCAGAATTACAGTACATTTCAAGCACAAACTCAATACAAAGGCTGTTAACTGTGAGTGGACGACCCAATTAAGCATTACACTTGTTTCCAATAGGGTCCACAATGTTCAATTCATCATAAATTCTGTATGATTGCGTTCCTGTTTAAAAAAGGCGACTACGTCTAATTTAATCTAATGCACACACAAGATTTACCATTTTATCTGAAACAGGTGGAGACATTTAGGTGGGTGCGTTTGATTTGTGTACATAAATGAAACCCAACTTGATCTCACACAGAGTAAAGTAACTAAACACCAGCGTGACGTGAAACCTTACCAAGGCACACGGAAAGGATGCAGCGTGAAATAAGACAGGCCTGCATGCCAGTCCATCATCATTATAAATAAGACAGGCCTGCATGCCAGTCCATCATCATTATAAATAAGACAGGCCTGCATGCCAGTCCATCATCATTATAAATAAGACAGGCCTGCATGCCAGTCCATCATCATTATAAATAAGACAGGCCTGCATGCCAGTCCATCATCATTATAAATAAGACAGGCCTGCATGCCAGTCCATCATCATTATAAATAAGACAGGCCTGCATGCCAGTCCATCATCATTATAAATAAGACAGGCCTGCATGCCAGTCCATCATCATTATAAATAAGACAGGCCTGCATGCCAGTCCATCATCATTATAAATAAGACAGGCCTGCATGCCAGTCCATCATCATTATAAATAAGACAGGCCTGCATGCCAGTCCATCATCATTATAAGACAGGCCTGCATGCCAGTCCATCATCATTATAAATAAGACAGGCCTGCATGCCAGTCCATCATCATTATAAGACAGGCCTGCATGCCAGTCCATCATCATTATAAGACAGGCCTGCATGCCAGTCCATCATCATTATAAATAAGACAGGCCTGCATGCCAGTCCATCATCATTATAAGACAGGCCTGCATGCCAGTCCATCATCATTATAATCAAGATGTTAACACCACTACCACCATGTTCCTTCAGCCCCAGCACCCCCCCCTCCCCATCACAACCATGCTTACAGTGAGGAAGCTCCCCTTGTGATGATTTCTGAAAACCGATATGCTTTAAGTTGCTGTTGTGCATTCTGTGTGTTGTCATGTTGTCATGTTGCATGCAGTAATTTCCGCTGTCATGATTGATGGACACAGTTCATTTGAAGACCCCTTTGCTGACAAAAGAAACAACTTCAAATGGAGCAGACATGATTCATTCGGTACATCAGCCCCCCCCCCCCCCCCCCCCCCCATCACAACCATGCTTACAGTGAGGAAGCTCCCCTTCCTGGGGGAAGCTCTGCACTAAAACATTTCAAGTTGCAACTTAAAGAGGTCCACAGTTCCTCCCTGCAGCACAGGGCATGACTGGCTGGGTCCATATGGCTGCACCGACAACCTGGCTGACAGGCCTGGCTCACAGAGAGATTAATGGTGCGGATTAAACATCCCAAAATAATACTGCCAGAGATAGCCGAGGCGGCGGGGGGTATGTAAAGTGTCAATATGTGAAAGTAGAACAAAAAAGACAGTTATTTTTTTCTTCCCTCTGTGTGGGACAGAGAAAGTGCTTGAGGCAGCAAAAAGGAAAAGTGAAAGAACGAGGCAGAGGGATAAGAGACAGCGAGTGAAGATGAGGAGAAGAAAGCAGGTGACAAAGATTGAGAGAAAGAGAGTGTTGGATGTGAGCCAGCCATGTGGACAGTGTTAGACGCCAAACAGCGTCTCCATCTCGTCTCTAGAAGAGATATCAATCACAGATTCCACTGACTCTGGTCTAGAAGACCTGCCATCATTTCCTCCCCAGACCCTTCCAATTAGCTCATACAACAGTCCCAACAGCGCTTGGTGTACTGCAGGGGAACACAGAGCTATGGAAGAGTTTAACTGTACCATACATAACCTAACGGTACCCTAAATTAATGTACCAAGATAGTTAAAACTGCTTGACCACGTAATGTGGTTCCTCCATTAGCCCGCTTAAACAGTAGATGGAAATATGAGACCGAGTAGGTACAACAAGATACACAAGAAGGCTAATTACCGGCCAATTACGCCAACACTTACAAGAGTTAATCTCTGAACCTGAGATACATCATACCTTAACCTGCCATGGTGTGCTAATTTCTCTGGTCTCTTAAGGGGATTTCATTAACAAGACTGGAGAGATTATCCATGAGATTAAGTGCATTAAGCAGAATGTAAGTGCATTACTGAGAAAAGGAGATAATGCTACTACCAACATGACCTGAGGGACTTCAAATACATTTAAATCACTGTTATTGCGGTTTTAAACCTGTGTGTGTGTGTGTGTGTATGTGCGTGCGTGCGTGCGTGCGTGCGTGCGTGCGTGCGTGCGTGCGTGCGTGCAGAAGAGAACAGAAGAGAGTCCAGAATGTGTAGAATGTGAAAAACTAAAACATGTCTTTGAAAAAGGACTACACTTCCAAGCAACGCCTGTCCCAGACAGATTTTAATCTGTGCTCTCATCAGAGACAGATCCTCTTGCTGTTCCACTTGCAATCAATCTTCAGGTACTCAAATAGCATGTCGTATTTAAATCCATAGTGGAATTCTTTCTATTTTGCGATAACTAATAATTCCATAGTGACTGAGCTAAGTTGTGTAAGTTAATTACGAGACTCTTGTTGTTAAAGCCATATGCACAGAATTATTTTAGAGCATAAAAATCTGAAGGAAAAAAAAGGAAAAAAAGAATTAAAAACAGACCAACTCGTTGCCCTGCGGTTACTTTGAATTGTGACCATGGGTTATTCATGTGGTGTTGCATTACAAAGGCATTATGGATGAAGACTAAATGATGATTTCTGAAAACCGATATGCTTTAAGTTGCTGTTGTGCATTCTGTGTGTTGTAATGTTGTCATGTTGCATGCAGTAATTTCCGCTGTCATGATTGATGGACACAGTTCATTTGAAGACCCCTTTGCTGACGAAAGAAACAACTTCAAATGGAGCAGACATGATTCATTCGGTACATCAACGACAACGTCCATGAAAAAGCATCAGAACACGTCTTTCAGCTCCTTGAACCAAACTCCCGCAGGCCACATTTTAAATCCTTCTGCCTGGTGTAACTACAGGAGATAACAAGTACAAGGCCAATCAGAAACACAGTCTAATGGTCTTGTGAAAACCCTAAGTGAGAATAATAAATGAGTACAGGACTTAACACAGCCGTTGTCTACTGTAACAAAAGCACTTGTGTCTTGCTGACAATGGACTAGGTCAATTTTTACACTCTCAGAGAGGATTGGGTGGAGCGATGCCCACTTAATTAGCAAGGGCACTTCAAACGGTGGTTGTTCAACAGGAGGAGTTGGATGTAGGCAGTAGGCACTACTACATCCTACTGGCTGGCGAGCCAGCCAATTGCAGTTGCAACACAGAAATGTGTGGGGAGGGTTCATTGGCACAACAATTAAATTGAGAGGAAAATAAGCTAAAAAATGTGTCCCTAGACTCCCTACACTAGTATATATATATATATATAGCCATTTTTTTTAATCAAATTCAATTTAATAAAAATACAACGATTCGGCATGGGTAGAGGGGACTGGGGAGAATTCGTTTATACAAAGTAAAGGTAAATAACACACCTACTGTACGTCCTGTGTTATGACAGAACACATCTGTTATGCACACACCGACTCATTTCCTCTCCATAGAGATTGGTTTCCTGTTGTGAGGTTGTAGATCTGCTATTTTCGCCAAACACTCACGCCAGAATAGGTACGCCAGGGTTCATGTGGTTAATTAAATGAATTAACATGCAACCATCCAGGCTAAAAGCTTCTGACTGAAAAACAGACTTGTCCATGCTACACTATACGAGTGGTTAACATCTTGATTCCCACTGGGAACTTTCACTTTCCCACCATTTGAAGTGAATCAATTTAGCGGAGTCAGAGAAATATTAACCTAATTTAAGACTTGGCCTCAAGTGTTTCTATGGCTGCATTTGACTCTGTTTGCCAAAATCGGCACAGTCGTTTTGAATTAACTCCCAAGCCAGCTCAATGGTATTTTCAAGAGATGCCACAGTATGCTGCCAGAGGGGAAAACATTTTATCCAGTACATTTAATCCAAGATAAGCAAGGACGAGTCACACTAAATATGTTGTCCCCATGTTGAACTTTCAGGGGTTCCAACTTCCAACTTCCTAATTCAGAATGTCAGATATTCAACATTTGCTAATGGCACCATTAAGTTTGGCCTTTTGGATAGGCCTCAGACCACCATCACTGCACAAATCCAACCTTGAGAACCACTTTACCAACTGATCTGTAACACACACAAAAGGAGAGCTCTAGGAAGGTTAGACATGGCACAGAGCTGGTGGCCACAAAATAGGTTAGTGAATAGGTGTCCTGTAGCTCTTGAAATGGGTCTTTGTCTTGCATATACTGTAGGCCACTAATGTGTTTTTCATTCCTAATCTCCAAACCCATTCTTCAATTCTGAATTGAACCCAGTAGGATGCATTACCATCTGGCCAAACTCTACACTAATAGTGCAGAGTGCAGACTATACAGACCTATTTATTTTGTTTTATGCATCCAAGGTTACGTAATTTTATAATTTAATCAATGCGTTTCCTTTGGTTGATGTTGTGTAAAGCACATTGAATTGTCTCGTTGTTGAAATGTGCTATACAAATACAATTGCCTTGCCTTACTGTAGGTACGATGCATCCCTATTGTTTCGTGCAAGGTGGCGTTCAGCCTAATGTGGCTGGCTAATGATCCACCCACACCAGGTGGGGAAAAATGGAGACTCAGACCAATTTCTAGGCTGTGCAAACAGTTATGCACTCACACAAGCACCCACACAGTCTTTTCCCTCCTATACACAGACACATGGCAGACACAAAGATGGAGATGCCCTCATTTTAGACACACATTAGCTCAACATTAGCCCAACTGATGTCACTTAGCATCCATAACATGACACCCACTGCACTAGTTGCTAGACAAGCATTGGCAATTTGTGTTTGTTCACCAAAGCTGTACATTCAGCAGTATGCAGCATGACATGCTAACTAAGCCAATAGCTTTCCACTACAGTGACTACACCGTTTGTTTCTACTGAATGACCACTGAGATTTGTGCTTAGCCCAGGGATCACATATTGAAAAGGGCTTAGTGGTAGCCGACATGTCATAGGGTTTTTAATGTCAAAGCCCACACACGCAACACAAACGAGCTTTGTTGCCGCTAAGCAGTATATGACAGACCTGGACGAGCTCTTGCAGTGACCACTTCTGCATAGATTGTCGGGCACGGCTCAACTCTCACAGGAAGCCCGCCATTAGCCACTCTCCATCAGACTGTTAGTATTACAGGTTCATGATTACATTCCTGTTTGCCCACATTTAAATATAGTAGTAGTAGTAGTATAGTAGTGAAGCTGCAGGTTTAGGTGACACTTATGCAGGCAAAAGGTAAACGAAACAATCTTGCGGTGTGGACGTAGCCGAGTGGGTAGAGAATCAGAAGGAATCGAAGGTTCTACAAATCGAAGTGTCACATATAGATACACCAGAACAGGCTAAATGCATTCAGTCAGAGCTTTGGGTGGGCGGTCTCAGAACTGATTTAAAGTGTCCTGCGCCTCATAGATGTTGTGACTAGCCAAACTAGTTAGGCTACCGTGATTGGTCAGCGAGTGACAAGCAGCGACAGTGTGTAACAGAAGTCAACTTTCAGGAAGTACAAACAACCTCTGAAATGTCTCTCTAGTGATGATTCATAAACACAATCTATCGCTAGAAAGGTCAAAACCTCCATACTTCTGTCACAACTGCCAACTGTTCTGGTGGAATATGCAGAAACAGACCCCTAACCACTTAACCTTTTTTAACCCCTCTTGCATCCACTACACTAGTCTACACAGTACACACCATGTTTTGTTTCGTTTTTTACACTGTACAGTTAAAAAGGTAGGGGTCCAAGGGTTGATCCCTGCAGGACCTTGATCCATGAAATCCATACAGTAAAGTGACAACACCAACAAAATAGGTATAAAGCATGAAGATGAAAGACCTCTTTTAACAGAAAGATTCCCAGCTGTGTGATCGAATGAAACCGTTTAAATGTGAGGCCAACCTCTGGCAGTGCTTCACGCCGTCTCTCCATCCATTCGGCACAGACAAGTGAGAGAATGAGCCGTGGTATTGGCCGGGACAAGACAACAGACTCCAAGCCCATCAACAGGGAAGAACAGACGGCCCTGAGAGAGTCGTGTCTGGATTCCTCCAGACACAGCCTGTCTGGTGCATGGGGGCCATGGAGGGCTGGGGTGCGGGGGAGGCTCAGGATAAAGTGCAGAAGAACTCACCAATAATTGCTTTTGCCGGCTGACGGCTTGACTCTAGTTCGCATTATTTTTTTTAAGTGCTGGTTGAGCTATTGTCCGTTACATTGTGTTGCTCTTATAATTGCATTGTATTGTTTGTGTGACTGTGTATCTCCACCACAGGGAATGCAAATGTTGTTCTTTTTTATTATCACTTTGTGCCTACACTAGTACACTACACTAGTATACAGTAAAACTAAAGTTGGAGAAGCACAGACTTTTAGAAGGCATTTGTAGAATCAGGTCTTAATGGGTTCATCCATAGAGGGAAAAAAGGGGTTAGAGATGGGAGTCATGGGACGAAGCAGAATGCAATAAGAATCAGGGGAGGAGGAAGGAAGGAAAAGAGAGGGCAGCCCTGGTAAAGCCATAGTGCTGGCTGGCAACAGTGATGCTTTCTGATGCCAAAACCTCAAGTCTCTCCAGATGCTTTCACAGCAACCCCTGGTACCTTGCCCAGCACAACCTTCTCAGAAACACACAGGAAGACTTTCTCATGCTGCTTTCTTTTTTGTTTTGTTTTTGTCACGGAAGAAGAGGCCAGAAGGCTGCCTACAAAAAGTCAGTGACAGTTCTTTTTTTAATCTGTTTCTATAATATAGCATATGACAGCCTGGTTTAAGGCTGCTTCACACTAGCTTGGTTTGAGGTATTGCAACTGTCAGATCAAAGTCAAGGTCAATCTGAGAAGCATTCTGTAATTTTAAAATTAAAAGGTGGTTGGTCCTCTAACTCAGTGGTTCTCAACCTGTGGGTTCCCACATGATTTTTTTTTTGGGGGGGGGGGGGGTCCCAGATGACAGTGAAGTCAAGAAAAAATACCATTACTGCTTCAAAAGTAATCAAATGGCCAAATTGTCAAATAATAAGAAAGTAAAATAAAACAACGCGTTGTGAGATCTGCACTATTTTCACAATATTTATCTGTGGAACAGAGTCAAACAAATTCATTTTTTGTCAGGGAGGCAGTCACCAGTTCAAATATGATTCTTTTCAGGGGTCGTGGGGTCGCGGTTGAGAACCACTGCTAACTGCAACATACTGTTGCTGTAGAGGTGAAGCCCATTAGCCTACATTAACCAAGGCCTCGAAAACAAAATGTCTTAGGCATGTTAAAATGTATACAACTAGCCATCCAATAGCACGCACAAGACTGAGATTAAGAATAACGCTATAGCCTAGCACTGGCTTTTGAAACTACGTCATATGGCAGCCACGTCTATGGACTTTTAATGTTTGTTTAGAGCAGTAACGTCATGTGAAGTAATGTGGTACTCCAGGGGGATGGCTTCTGTAAAAAGACAAAACCCAAATCATGCTGCTGTCTATTGAACCCAGACAAAGCCTTAGCTCAAGTTGCAGCTCGTCATAAAGGAGATAATGTCCAGATGCCTGCTCGGAGTCAGGGGAACAGAGGATTCTGGAGGGGTCTTTTAAGGAGCTATTCATCTCTCCAGTCAGCTATTGAAGAACATGGATGGAGTTTTTATTGGGACCAGCATTCTAAGGCTGGGGCAGATATTTCATAATCGTGCATTAGACAGTCTTTGACACGAAGAATATCCATCTTAATCGCCATTTGTTAATGGTTTTTTTTGCCCTTTACTCCTGTGATTGAGTCTGAATATAATCTAGCCTACCGGGGGAGGGGGGGCTGATTTCCCCAGGCAGAAGGTAGCGCAAGTTTCCCAGTTCGATCCCTGACTACCCTTGGGTTAGAGAGTCTGTGATTTAGTTCTACCCCTCAGGCCCCCACCTCAAGATGAGACGATTATGCCAATCAATTACTGTAGATTATACTTGGGTGACTATTAAATGTCAGCAAAGATTCCCATGAACGTCACAACCAAAATGACTCATTTGCTCATGCTCAAACACTGGTACTGTTCAGCAGCATCCTGTTGGAATTGTGACTTTTGAAAAATAGCCTGGCTAATGACCAGGACTTTCCTTGCCTCTACTACAACCCCATGCAAATGGGCGGCTGCCGTGCTGACCACAAGTCATTGTACCGGTTTCCTCAAAGGCTGCAGTCAGGCAGAGAGAAGAACAAAAACATGGGGATGACATGAGATTATGGAAATACCCTTCCCTCTCAACAATGAGAGACTTATTCCTGTTTCTGTTCTAATCATAGAGGCCTCTGACTGTAACCATGCAGGCAGGGGGGAGGGGGGATTATTTGTACCATGCTCGTGGGCTGCATTATTCTGTCAAATGGCATGAAAAAACATTCCAATGATGAAAATCAGTTCAAAACGTTCACCCAGATTGCCAGTTCACCCGAGCACTAAATGCATTTCAGGACACAAATTGCCACATGTGGCATTAGAGGTTTTCACTGCCGGGTGTTGTTACGAGGAAGCCTTTAACCTGAGAGAATTATTAGCACCTTTTAAGTGGTTCCACTTCCTACATAACCTCCTCAAGGTCTTGACTCTAATTCCTCAGCTGGCATTGCTGCATAAAAGCCAAGCCTGCTGCACCGATGTAAAATCAACACCTTTTTAACGGGCAACCTCAAACCCTCAATGTGAGGTACGCCCACTCTGACCATGACTCAGAAAACTGTAGAAGCACTGGGCAGCGTTAGAAGTTAATAGTTTGGAAGTTTAGTCTAAAAAGCTCCAGCAATGTCAGGGCCCAGTATAAGGAACCTGGGAGAACTTAACTCTCCCTGACATCCCTGATGTGCATTGAATTCGTGGAGGCAGTCCAAGCCGGTGCTAAGCAGCTTTGACTCTCCGCCACCTATATCCTCCACTCTATACCTGTCCTCGCCGTCTCTTAGCCAGAGCTCTTGAGCAACGTCTCACCATAACGTCCTCATTAACACTGGGGGACGTTAAGCCTCCATCTCGATCACTCTCACACGCTCTTCTGCCATCTGCACAAAAAAGTCAAAAGTATTATCATGTTTTTATGGGGCAGTGCTTCTGTGCTGAATGCATCCATTGAATAGTTTTATACTTGCTCCATGGTGTGTGTGTTGTGTGCGTGCGCGTGCGTGCTTGCATGCCTGCATAAACAGCTAGTATGCTGTAGCTGGCCAAGCTTTTCATGAAGCTCCTTCCTGAGCCAGGAGGAGTTCACCCAATGGCCACAAAGTCCTCCAAACTACCATCAGCGTGGTAATCAGTTGTGTGTGCGTGTGTGTAACTGGAGAGGTTTTCCACACATCTGTACGTGCTCTGGGTCCTGGCTGCCTGTGAGAGGCTGGGACTTGGTCACTGTCAGGAGATATCTGGGAGCGTGAGGACAGGTATCACCCTGGCCTCCACCTCGGCCAGAGAGCTGGTGTGTGTGTGTGTGTGTGTGCGTGTATGAGAGTTGTATATGTAAATAAAGGTATGGATCAGACGTGCTGGTAGCTGATGACATAATCGCTATGTCCCTACCGGTCTGATACCCACTCTCTGCCCTCAGTTTCCTGTCTCTACTAACCTACCCAAATAAAAGAAAAAGAAAGGTATGCATGCATGCGTGTGTGTGTGTGTGTGTGTGTGTGTGTGTGTGTGTGTGTGTGTGTGTGTGTGTGTGTGTGTGTGTGTGTGTGTGTGTGTGTGTGTGTGTGTGTGTGTGTGTGTGTGTGTGTGTGTGTGTGTGTGTGTGCATGCGTGCGTGTACGTGTCAAATCCTGGGAATCATCTGTGCAGAGGAAGGGAGACTGGAAGAGGCGGCGAGGCAATAAAGAAAGCACGAGCAAGCGAGAAGAAACAGGGGATAAATCACTCTACTCTTCCCTTGACACAGAGGAACTCCACAGGCCAGTGGAGCAAAGTGAGGAGAGAGGGAGAGAAAGGAGAGAGAAGGGGGGGGGGGGGGGGGGTGTTGTGCTGGCAGAGGAGGTAGGAGATCCACATGAACCCTATTCTGGGCATGTCATAGTAGGCAAACATTCAGTAAAATCACACCTGTGTGAATTGAGCGGTGCAACTATACATTGTATTGTTATGGTTACTGTACTCTGTGTTCTGTACTGTACTGTATTGTAGTGTACTGTGTGGGCATTGTAAGCTTGTAGTTTGGCCATAAAGACATTTGGCGTAGATAAAGAAACTGAGTGAGCCTAGTATAGACCGCTGGGGTCTCTGTGGAGCCAACAAAGTACAGTATATATATATAGGGTTTAAGTGGTTTTGTGTAGATATCTTAGTGAAAGTGCTCTTTCTCGAGATAAATATAGACAAAATCCAACAAGAGAGAAAAATAGCTTGAGAGAAAGAGGGAAAAGATAGTCCGAAATGTGAGCTCACAACAATCTCTGTACCTGTCTCAATCTCTCTTTGACGTTCTGGGATCAATGCCGTCATCGCCTACCCTTTGTGGTCAAGACCAGACCCTGGGAAAACAAACTAAACGGGTCAAATTGTAGCAGGCCTTCCCAGTTTACTCAAGTGTGTATGTGCAATTTGTGCATGCACATTGCACATGCATGCATGTTGTGTGTATGCGTGTGCTGCTGAGAGGAAAAACCAACAGTGTGGTCAATTCTTGGTAATGAAATTGAACCCTTTAAACCAGCACTACCAGCCCACAGCCCCATGCAGGCTCACAGCTCATAAAACCTGCCCAGCAAAACACTTTCCTTTCTTCTTTTCATCCCATTCTCATAATCCTTGTTTTATAAATTATGTTATAAACTGTACCAAACCATTGGGAGTCCATTAACTTCCAATTTTCTCCAAACTTGTTCCCAATACGTTCTTAAATTCTGTTCCCCACACACGCACCTTCAACGAGGAACAACAGTGTATGAAGAAGATTAAAGCGAGAAGGGAAAAGTGAAGCTTTAGTGTGCGGTTTTGCTCTTGTCTTTCTTTTGCTGAGATTCTGTACGATTTGAAAGAAGAGGATGAGACAGTGACAGTCCCAGGTAGCATCATTAGCAACTAACGCTTAAAGCCAAGTCTGTCAACGTTTGTGGGCTGAGCTGTCTCAACCGCAAAATACAAGGTTGGAACAAATTCCTGTTGTTTTGAGAAACGCTCTGGGAAATGTCTTTACTCTCCACCTCAACCTTGATTGGCAGCACAAAGCTCATTAGCCACTGCTATAGCTACCCTTGATGAAAATGAAACGATTAAAAACTGATGCCGAGTTGAGACGAAAAGCAGGCACTGCGTACAGACAAAGAATAAATAAACCGCATTATCGGCGTTATCAGAATTGGAATGCGCCACATGGCATCACATGCAATACCTGATTTTATGGATCAGGCCTGGGCGTGAAGACGCCTTAAAGGCTGAGTCATCGGTCAGTGGGACAGGAGACAGATTGACAAGTGCATGTTTAATGGCCGTGAGAAACACTGCGCCCAAGTCCCTGTGTAATCCCTGTTTTAAGGGTTGGGGAGGGGAGGGCTTGGTCAGACTGCAAGTCTTGTGACACTTTGACAGATGTGGGCCTCCCAGAGGGGCACACGGGAGAAGATGATGTAGGCCCTTTGAATGAAAAGGGGCTGCCCCTGGCCCTCACAGGCCCACGTCTAAATAGAAGGGTCAAGCCACTACTGAGCCGCTCCTGGCAAAAAACAAAACACACACAATTGTTGAATGGGGCTGTATTAGAGCCCAGCCAATGTCAGATTTCTGGGTCCGATGCCAATCCCGATTTCTGAGTGTCCTACAGTATCTAGAACACGATCACTAATGTTTTGAACAATCTTTTGTAATAACGGATTGTAAAATAATATATATATATATTTTAAAACATGAGCGTGATATTTTGGAAACATTTTGAACGTTTTGGCCTATAAAGACATGACCAAAATAGGGACACCAGGTTGAAAGGGATTAAAAATCGGTATATAACTGCCAATGCCGTAAAAAAAAAAGTAAAAAGGAGATGCAGGCTCTAGGCTTCAGTCTCTCTCTCTCTGTCTGTCTGTCTGTCTGTCTGTCTGTCTCTCTCTCTCTGCAGGGAATTTCTCAACACAACATCTATCTGCCACCTAACCATTTTTTTATTTACCATCCATTTCTTCTCTCGCTCTTTCTACTCCTACCCCCTCATTCCTTTGTTCCCCCTTTCGATGTTCCTCTCTCTTCTGCCTCTTTCTCTCTCTGTGCTCAGGCTGGAATCTCAGAGCAGTCAGTCAGTCAAACAGAATGACAGAGCCGGAGGCAAAGTACAATCGGTTTCTACAGGGAACCCAGAGGATAGTATACAACTATGTACCTACTGTACACCTATACACAGAATAATTAATAATAATAATAATAATAATAATACTGTATGTACCTTCCCTATATTAATACAGGCACAGGGAATAATGTTTTGTATGCACTGTACCTGCTCTATGCAAATAATTATGCTTGTATATACTTGTGAGGGCCAAATGTCCAAAGGTATACTAGTAGAATACGGTATGAGAAAGTTTAGTAATAGACATTTAGGAGTTTGGTTTAGGGATTAGAGATAGAGTTAAGCCTTCCTGATTTACACTTCGTTGCAATTGCACGCTGGTGTCGTGCACTGAATCTACAAGCTTGTAGATCTTCTATTTTTCAGTCTTATGGCTAAAAATGGCACTTAAAAAAGTGGCAAAAGTGGCTCTGGGGTAGACCAAGGATCAGATGGAGGGATTATGGGCACTATCTTGTGCCCCCTGACCAGTGACCCCTAAACTTATTTGCCATTTTTTACGCAGCCAATCAGCAGCCAGGGATTGATCAGGTCCCTGACAAGGTAGTACGTTCACAAAAAATTACAAAACTACAAGCTAACAACGCATCGCTATGCAAGGCATTGTTTGCTTATAGATGTTGTGTTCTGACCTCTCCCAAAGTCCCCACCCCCTTTCTTCTGGGCAGAGGGAAACAGGACTCGAGTTTGTCTACACGCACACTCACTGCGCTCTGAACAGAATAATATGTAAAGAAAGACGAAAGAAATGGACGGCCATTTATACTCGGATGTCGAGCGAGTGGAGGTTGAGGAAGGGCCTAGTTCCCAAAAATAACTGTACGTCGGTGGTATGGAACTATTTCGGATTCTCGGTAAGGGACAAGGACCAAACGAATATTATTGTCAAACTCCTCTACAGTTTAGCCGATAGCGTGCGCACGTGCGTGTGTGCGTGCGTGCGTGCATGCGTGCGCACACATGCGGCAGGCCCTATCAGGGAGGCTGAAATGGGTTCTAGCAGGAAGGAAGCAGGGTGTAGAGGAGCTGACAAGAGGATGAGGCAGCGGTCCACTCCTCTGGAGTGCGTTCACTTCAGAATGGCTGTTATGCAGCGGTTCTAACTGTCCATCACAGCATGTGTGTGGTCTGCAGCACAGTGGTCTCATCCTCAGTCAGCACAGACCAACATGCATGGCAACAGATGGGCACGTGTACACAGACGGACACGCACACAACACACACACACACACACAGATGAAACCACACACAGGCTCATTGAGTGTGGGATTCAGTCGTCCTGTAGAAGGGAGCGTGCCCACATTAAACCTGTAGCTGTCGGGTGGAAAACCTTATGTCCATAACCGTTTCTAACTTTCAAAAATAGTGAAAAGACTTGGAAGCAAGAAGAAGTAAACTAGGATTTTAATGATCAAATTAATAATACTGAATGTAAAAAGAAAAAAATATTATAATCTTTAAAGCATGGAAAACTGAGTTCTCATTGTGATACCAATAAATTGTAACTTTAAGTACACTATGTTAGTATGTTCCATTGATCAAAGCCGGAACACGATCCACCATTAGAATAAACATACTCTGAAAACGCAATACGCATTCGAGGCCCAGACATCAGACCGCTTAAGTGGGCCGCCGCGAACACCTTAGAGATTTCCATGTATGCCCTGATCCACAAAAGGTTGAGCACCACTGAATTAACAGGTAACAAGAAAACGTTCACAAAAACAATCACCCTGAAACACAGCGTCCGCATACAGTAAATGGGCGGATAAGGTTGGTGCCACAGCGCCTTGCTTGGCTGTCAATTCCTACAGATGTCACTCGGCCACAAAGACACGAAAGAAATGACGTTTGTTTTGTTTCGGTGGCTGCTGGAGGGAGAACGGGAGAACGCCAGAGTAGTAGGAACAGAGGTGAAAAGACGGGGGAGGAAAAGAAAGGAAAAAGGCCTGCTAATTATTGTCTTTAGAAGCCGGAGTGCATTATCATTGCACTGCAAGGATTCTGACGGTAAAACAACTGCGCTGCCATGGCAACACAGTGACGACCAGGGAAGATGTTGGTCTTCCTGCTATTTCAACTGGTCGGGGAACATCTGTGTGTGTAACTTTTGCATGTACAAAAGAAATGCAACCAAATGAATGGTTATTAATTATATAAAATTATTTACCCTTACAGACACTGTCACATGTGCCAATAAAGCTCCCTTGGATTGAATTGAATTGATCCCGGAAAAGCCTTCCGTACTTCTACTTGACTTCCTCCTTACGCTGGAGACACATCGCTCCAATGAACTGCAACGGCCAATTATTATTTTTTTGACATCTATGGGTTCACCCACTCAAGTGGCTGCGGAGGATGGTCGGCCCAACTCCTCCGAGCTGGTCGAGCAATTACCATGAAGGAGGACAGGAGGTCAGGTAATGACCAGGGAGTAATAGGAGGTTAAACATCTGAGAACACACAGACATAATGACCAGGAAGGTCATTGTCGGGTCTCGGGTGTGTGCAGGGCGGTGGGGGAAAAAAGTGAACGGATGACAAAACCTGCAGAATAAGACCAAATCATTCACCACACCAAACTGCAGTCCAAAGACCGTTTCTGCACCTGGCTGTCATTTAGGAAATTGGGTCCTTTTCAATGCTAGCCCAAACCTAACCTAGCCCAGTATGACAGTAGGCTAATCTATCAGCAAGCCCGGGATCCACTTTTAAGTACCATGGGCTAAGCAACAAGGGTTGATCTGATAGTGATAATACTTAAGATTCAGAGTCTTGCTCAAGGACACTAACTCTGGGGGAGCCTGCAGGATCGAACTGCATGGGAACCTTCCCATTGGGCTGCTCTACCGGCCACTCTACCCCTGTCCTGAGCCACTGCTGTTAAGATGACAGATCAAGCCAGCAGGTGCACACAAACAAAGTCTAGAAATGGTCCTTATTCTTTAATGCCTTGAACTCCATTCTGTACGTCACAGAAACAGCATCCAGCTGGACAGATCATCAAGAAATCTCCTTACAGCTCATGCTTCTTTCAGCTGTGGAAAAACAGTGTGACAGTCAAATCTCATCAGTTACAGCTTGCCTGCATGACATTACTTGGCTAAACAGCTTTAGAACCAGATGATCTAAGACCCAGGCTGGCATCTAAAGAGACACAAATGCCTCTGACGTGATTACATTTTTCTTGGAGCAAAATTTTCACATCGGAGCGATATTAGCCAAAACTGGAATTGGATTTGTTGCCAAGCAACATCCGCTTATAGAGAATCTTCATTTGAGAAGACCTGGAGTGGGAACATAAAATACTCTTTATCAATAGATAGGCTATCTATGTCAGTGGCTGCATGCATAGCCGTGATGTCAAACTATAGTGTTTCTGTGCATGTCATCAGTCAGACTTCCCGACTTCTCTCTGGTGGAAGGGGGAGCCCTCCGGGGGGGGGGGGGGGGGGGCTACACTGGGGACCGAACGGAGCCGTACGCAGCTAGGTGGCTCATGCACTGACAATCCGCCCGTCACGTGGGACTGGGGAGTTCCGTATTTACTGTATATTTCTCCTGAACGCAAGGTGAAGGGCTGCGTAACCCCTGCAGACACGCGGAAAAATATAGCATTTGCGTAAAAAAAGATTCACGCATGGAGCTTACGCACAGCCGGGTTCCATTGATTATAGTGGCAGCGTACTGTTGCAGAGCCAATTCCGTCCCCAGTGTAGCCCGGGCTCTTAGAAGCAAAATTGTGTGATAAGATATATGATATAGTACTTTGTCAGCTCGCAGTGAATTTGTCTTGCGAAGTTGTGACACAGTGGCCTTGTATGCAACACATTTGACATGGAAACAGAAAAGATAACACAAATTACATAGATAAAAAAAAGACAAGAGCAATGTCCACAGCTCAGTCTAGTCCTGGCCAAACTCCTGATTAAACCTCAAAGTCGATTGATGGACAAAGGACCTCTTCAGTCTGACCTTATTGTGTGCTGGAACACCATATCTCCTTCCTGAAGGCAGCAACCTATGCTCCATATAAAACAACAGCCATCAGGTGTTTGTGTACTGCACAGTTTAATAGCACCTGCTGCTACTATTACTACTAACTATCACCACACTCTTCTGGACAAGTGGACAGTATGCAGTTGGCAGGGACCAGAAAAGCTGAGGATGACTCAAGTGAATCCCTTAATTTCAATTATTCTGCAACAGTGGCAGATTTCCCTAAGGACTAGTGCTTTAAGGGTTGTTAAAGGCTTTGAGGCAGCCAATCACTTCATTAAAAAAGAAAAACTCCTTATCAAAGGCACACACAGAGACATCAAGTCTGTCTCTGTGCCCACGTTAGCCTACATACGTCTTTAACCACTGAAACCCACTATTCTTAGTGAAATAGATCCGAGTTGCAACTGTACAATACGAATAGCAGATCTACAAGCTCACACCGTTTCTGCCTGTCAAAAACAATTGTGGCAAAGAGACACTGGGCCAGTTCGCACAACAGTGACAATACCACTGGCACAGATTAAAGTGTCAGGCGATGACAATTTAAGCACTCAACACAGCCCACTACATTTGACTGATTGGGTAACAAGACAGCAGCGGTGTGTGTTGGGTGATTCAGTCATCTTCATCACAACTGAGTGCTGTGAGACAGAGAGAGACAGAGACAGACAGACAGACACAGAGAGAGGGGGGGGGGCAGGAGGGGGCAACAGGTGCAGGTTTTTTTGATTGATTGATTGATTGAAAATTGTATTAACAGTTTGCAGAATTACAGTACATTTCAAGCACAAACTCAATACAAAGGCTGTTAACTGTGAGTGGACGACCCAATTAAGCATTACACTTGTTTACAACAGGGTCCACCATGTTCAATTCATCAAAACATTTAGAGACGTACAAATAGACACTTCTATATAGACAAAGAACAGAACAGGAATTCATCATAATGGAGGTAAAAAGGGAAAAGAAACATAAAGGTGGGTGGGTGGGTGTGAACAAGTTTTGTGAGGAGGATTTTCACAGAGCAAAGGTCATCAAAACTTTCCTTGTAGAGAATATTCAGACCAATTTTAAAAACATCCTAGCACCTGAAGCTCCGACTACAAGAAATCACAAACCAATACCCCTCAGCTCAGAGAACCATTTCAAGATGCTCTTGGCTCTCTCGTTATCGTTATCGAGTCTTTTTTGATTGGAAATGGAAAGCATGATGACATTTCCCATCATTTGCCATTCAGGCAGGGCCAAAGTTCATCTTTTAAGCTTCAGGGAGGTCAGCTGAGTCAGATCAGCATTCACAGGGTGACACCGCACAGAGACACAGCCCATTGCATTTGGTGGCTCTAGCACAGAACACACTAACGCATTCGCATACAGGCCTAACACTCGCTATGCTGCCTGTTCAAATAATCATTAACCAGTTCAGCCCTAAGTAAATATTTTAAGAGCCTCTGTAAACTAAAAAGACAAAACAACACCGCTACACCCACAGCCACACACGCAGAACATAGGGAGGGGGAGAATTGGTTAGTGGGGCATGGAGATTTCTTTGTTCCCTGGTGTGTCGAGCTTTGCCGAAGTTGAAAACGATGAGGTCATCCCCATTGTGTACACATAGCCCTCTCACACATTCCGCTACATGCCACCGTGTCCTGTCAGCCCGGCTAATGCCCAAAATGTACGCTCCATCATACGACAATGTCGCACACCAAAGACAGCAAATCTACAAGCTCACAACGTGTCACGGCTAAACCTGAGACGGACTGCAAACTGTACTGTACTGTATGTGCATGACTGATGAACTCAAAGAACAATTTGGCCTTCAGAATGGACAGAAATCTGTGAGGCATTAATTCCACTGGTGAAACTCCGTTTGGAGTCTGCCTGCCTTATTATGCCAAAATACTGATTTTATTGGATGAGCAAAAATGACCTGAAAGGTTGCAGTGGAGTCAAGACGTGCAGTGCGTTCCTGTTTTGGTTGCCTGCTTCTCCCACCTGCACGCCAGATGTTCTATGCCTGTGTACGGTGACCTCATTCCTATGGCCAAGATGTTTTTGTCTACAGCTCCAGTTGTGTTGAGACAACCCAATGACATATAGTCCAGCCTCTTGGTGTTGCAGTCTGCCTTTGAAATACAATTACAGACAAAAGATCATTATTTTCTCCAAAATATTGGTCAAAACAGGGGTAATCGGTGGTCTAGGGCTGTACAAAATTGGGATCAGCATTAGACTGAAATATCTGGCCTCGGTGAGGCTCTATCCACGACTATCAGTAGCCTAGCCCTGGCGCGGTGTCAATGTGTGTGTGATCTGGCAGGAAGAGTTCTGGAGGGGTCAGCCAACAGCTTCTTCTGCTGCCATCATTAATAAAGAGGGACACAACTGTCAGTGGTGCGCTCCCTGGCAGAGATAGCAGCTCGTCGAGTCGGGACTCACTAATCCAGCCAAGACGATCCATCTATAACACATTTTGAGTTGAAACATTGCCTATTTTGGTCATAGTACATCATTTATTTTGATTATTGGTGCTATCTACCCTGTGCATTTTTTGTTTACAGATGCAATGCAAAAAACACAAGTAACCGTTAATAATTTATTATTATTTGTGTGACAACTAATCGTCAACTTAAATGTGTGACACATTATTATCCGTTTGGTGTGCAGAGGCTCAGCAGGGCATCATGATCATGGCTGTGGGACAGATCTCACACAGTGGAAGCAAAGACACTGTCAATTACAACTCACTTAATGAATCAATTCCAAGGCTGTGAGATAACATGGACGCCCCCTGGAATAAAGGCATTGTGTTGTTGTTTTTTCTCTGAACAAAAGCTTTCGGATGGCAGTTGATCTGTGATGCGTGTTGCAACGGGGAAGAAGACAAGCATCCTCCAGACGCTGTCAGACATATTATGCAATCACATCAAGAAACAAAATATGTAAATGCGGTGCATTTAAAGAAGAAAATAAAAGAAAGTCTGCTGTCAAACAAGTAACCTTTTTTCAGCCTCAGCAAGAAAAAGATTAGGGCTGCAAATTATTTTCTTTGATTATTCTATCGATTACTTTGTACTGTGTTTTTTTTAATATCAACTAATCAATAAATACAGGATACAATGGGAGGACCATTGTTTTTTGTTGTTTTTCTTAGTTTAAAAAAAAATGCTCATAATGACAACATGCCCAAAATAGTAACCAATTGATTATCCTACTATAAATGCACACAACTCTGTGTGTATGTCTGTAGTTCACGTATATTTAGAAACTCTGACTAACCGACCTCAAACTAGGACTTCAAACATCAAGTCAGACAGATGGGCGGTTGTCCAGAACTGTTGATCCGACCAATGGCACATATATAGCCATATGAGATCCAGTTGTCCAGAACTTCCAATTCGACCGATATGCCAGATATAGAGATATCCATATAACGTATGGACATGGACATAAAAGGGACACGGACAGCTAGGTACAATGGACAGACGGGTAATTCAACGGGTGATGCATAACCGGGTGGGGCATGCGTTCCACAATTGTATTGTTCCTAACATTCCCGAGCAGGCCGCGCACCGGTCTAGTTGGATCGATTTTATTTGTATGTTTTATAATTGATTAACTCGGTCATTTCGATTATCTGTTGCAAACAGGCAACGGTTTCTCAGCCTTACCAAGAAAAGAGATTTCCTTTGGATCAAACGTTGTGCTGACTGCGTGGCATGGTCATTCCATCCAGCTGTGAAGAACAATGACCTTTCATCCCATTCCCCCGTTTCCTCCTGAAGAGCTGAAGGAAGTCGTGTTTTTTCGTTTCGTTACCATAACATGGGATCAGAGCTCTATGGGGTGTTTGGGCTGTACAGAGCGCAGTATACAGTATGTATACCATACACATTGGGCTGAAGTGATCAATTATCTTAAGTTCACGTGTCTGGAACTATCTCTCAAGATAGATTCAGAGCTCCGCAGCAGAATCTGTCGGCAGCTCCTGTTACAGCGTGTAGAGTTAGAAATGTTAGGAATGCAAACAAAGACACGTGCGACCCGAAGGAGGGACCAAGAGGGCCAACATCCTGTTATCCACATTCTATTGGGCACCACCCCAGAGGTCAATTCAAAGGAAAATGATGCTAATAATTAGCATCATTTCCCCGTGGCAGCTGCTCACACATACTTCTCAAAACGGCCTAGGAGGTAAAGTAGCAATTTAGCATGTCATGTACATGGGGTCAGAAAAGCACATCCATTACTAATAGCAGCCTTGGCAGCCAATGGAACCAGTGCCATCCTTTAGTCAGCCAGTGATCAAGATATCGCTCCCACTCGCTTTGTCTGTGTGGAAAACAGATGGCCAGGCAGTTGGTGGGAATTTCAGCAATGCTCCGTAATGCTCCATGTTTTAGAGGTGACAATTTACACAACGTTGGATGTCATGCGTCTTGTGCTTGTGTGTGTGCCGCTGCGTGTGTGCGTGCGTGCGTGTGCGAGCGTGCATGCGTGCGTGCGTGCGTGTGCGTGTGTGCATGTGTGTGTTGTACACGTGCGTGCATGGACCTCATCCCAGAGGAGATTGTAAAGGGTGCAGTCTACATTCCCCAAGTTTTTTGTTGCCTACAAGCAAGAACCAGAGTTTGATCCCAAAAAAGTTCACAAACTAGCAAGATTTATGACAATGGAACAGCATCTCCAAATGACGGCTGATTACCTGCAGCCACAGTGGCCTTTGGAGTAGACAAACATGCCAGGCACATTCAAATTATTCAAGCAGTCGGCTGGAGGGTGATGTTAATTTCACACCCTGGTGTATACTATATTGGGCTTATGAGCAGCACTAGCTGTCTCTTTGAGAGCAGTTCAGCTTTGTTCTCATAATATCTGGGCTGTTTTTGCTCCCAGGGTTCGTCATCTATTCTGTACAGTATGTTCCTGATATTTGCTTCAGCACGGATTAGCCTGCCTTGTCATTGTTCAGTGATGTTTTTATAGATTTCTTGCTCGTATGTCACAGCTGAAATCTGGGCTTTTTTAAATGTATAAATCCATTCTGCTTTCATGTGCCATAATCCCCTCTAACAAGCCCCCAATTAAGCGGTTACTCCACCAGGGAGAAAGACGGGAAGGTAGATATTCAGAAAATGGGGGAGAGTCTATGTATGGAAAATATAGCCCTTTAAGTCCCTCGTTTTACGTGGGTTTGATGATTGGTTGACGTAACAAGCCGAGCTATTCCGCCATATGACTGACTGACTGATATGAAAGGGCCCTGACATACAAGAAGCATCAACACTAGGGCTTCCGGCTTGTCCTTGGCTCAAACGTGGAACGGAGTTCAAAGCAAATGTGCTACTCAGCGAGGCGTGTATGGCTAATTAAAAACAGAATGCTTGCTGTAATGACGCATGACCAGCACTACCACGGTCAGAAATATTGTACTCAATAACACCTGCTCCCTAATTCATGAACAAAGTGATAATGGAAAACACAGGTGAATTTCCGGCCAACGTGCTTTGTTGTGTTTTGTAATAGTTGTGTGTTGGATCTAGTAAGGTCATCACAGTTAGAAGGCAGGATGGATTTTGTATTAGTCACAAGTGACAGGGCTCGATCTATCTAGAATGGTAACACGTTGGCCTAATAAAACATCTAAACAACAACTGGATGGATGATTTTCGGTGCTCTGGGAGCCCTACTGTAGTGGTTCTCAAAGTGGGGCCCTTGAGAGGGTTCCAGACAGGGGGGTCCTCAGCTGAATGTGTTAACTTAATATAGCATCAAAATCAGTAACCATTTAAACCATATCAGTTATCTGTTTGAAAATAGTTGTATTTCCAAACTTGAAACAATGAATAAAACAATCTTAACAGCACATGGGGGTCCTTGACATGAAAACGTTGGGTGTACATCTTTGTCTTGTTATATAATAGATATATTCACCAGTTTGGATCCCAGAGACACATCACATTTCTCTTTTGGGTCTCGAGCTAAAAGGTTTGGGAACAAGAACCACTGCTTTACAGACTGCACTGCATTGTTGTACCTTAATTAATAAAATCACACCCGTGTGAACTGAGTGGTGCAACATTTCTTCTTACGCCTTGGATGGCAATTGGATGATTTGAGGCATTTTATTCAAAAAATGTGTTTTGCAAAAATCCACCTGTTGGTGGCGCTATAACAGGCCAATGTGAAAAGGGTGGGATATATTCCTCAGCCTAGTAGGAAAGTCTGTGACAGATTTCACATAAATTGCACGCTGGGTTCATGATTTGAGGATTCTTGTTCAAAACGGGCCAATCCTGCAAACTTTGAAAACCAATTAGGATGGAATATGAATCACGATTTGGGGGATTTTTGGACAGAATCTGGAGGAGTGATATCAAAAAATGTGTTTTTCTAAAGTCAGCCTCCTGGTGGGGCAATAACAGGCCGTTCTGGAAAATTTGGGGCAGAGGTTCATGTTGGCATCCAGGGAGTGTGTGTGCAAAATCGACCGGGTTAACAGTGCCGGAGATTAGCTGGTAACAGACAGGCGGACACACGGACAGAGTACAAAACATAATCTCTCCCCATGCCTTCTGCCTGGTAGAGACAATAACGACTTATCTGTCTGTATTCTTCAGCTAATTTAAAAAGGACCATACCAGTGTCAATATGTCATTCACAGCTCCGGCCCAATATATCTTCACATAAACAGACCATTATTTTAATTCTTTACTTTTATTCAGACATAAAAAAAATATGTATTCAGTCACTCACATCATTAAAACTAAACTAGGGTGTATAGAGCACTTTAGAGGACCAGATGAATCAAGGGTTTTCTGGGTCGATCCCTAATTACTCGGGAAGCAAACAATTTGTCTGTGAAAACATGAAACGCATAAGATCTCCCTGGTGGAAAGCAATCCTTCAAAATAAAATTTAAGGGCAGATTCACACTGAGTCTGACTGATTCAACTGTTCCCGAATACAATTGCCTGGTCCCCGCTGGCCATGATTCACATTGGCCTTTTAGTACGGCTTTCACAGCGATCTGTATCCGAGTACACTTCAATCGGCCCCATGATTACCTCCCCATGCAGTCTCGGGAACGGTTGGGTGATCCGCTCCCAGGAACGGTACGCAGCATTCACACTACCACAACATCTGCCAAGTGGTCCCGGGTGCACACCCGGGACCATAGTGTGAATCTGCTCTAAGAGAGTCTACGCGTCGCTTCCTAGTTGATTTTTCACGATGAATATAACGCACACATTCCTCCCAAGAGCCACATAGCATGGTACAGACAAGAACAGCCTTATATTATACTAGAATTTCGCGGGCCTTCGGCCCGCTCATCCTAGCGCCATGCGATGCGTCGCGAATGGGAAGAAGGCAATGGCAACCCATGATGTTTTCATTTATGCATTTGCTTGGAAAGCGCAAAGTTGCCAAGCTGGCTGAGTGGCCCTGTTTGGTTTTGTGTATTTGCGTATGAAAGCGAGCATGGCAAGGCGCAGGAACAGTATACTGTACTGTACTGTGATGTAAGTCTTTGTACTGTACTCATGTGTACTGTACTGTTCTCTGTACTGTTGTTATTATAGTTGTTATTAGTGTTGTGTTCTTATTTGTTTTATTATTATTATTATTACATGGATTAATATTCTGATGTGAGCTTTCTTGCTGTACTGTACTCATGTGTAGTACTGTTCTCTGTACTGTTGATATTATTGTTGTTATTAGTGTAGTGTTGTTATTTTTTATTATTATTATTATTATTATTGAAAGAGAGCATGGCAAGGCGCAGGAACAGTATACTGTACTGTACTGTAAGTCTTTGTACTGTACTGTACTGTACTGTACTCATGTGTACTGTACTGTTGTCTGTACTGTTATTAGTGTTGTGTTCTTATTTATTATTATTATTATTATTATTATTACATGGATTAATATTCTGATGTGAGCTTTTTTTCTGTACTGTACTGTACTCATGTGTACTGTACTGTTCTCTGTACTGTTGTTGTTGTTGTTATTATTATTAGTGTATATTAGCGTATATTATAGTTTTGTGGCGTGTGTGTGTGTGCGTGCCATTTCAGCTGCATCGCGAGGCGATCCAAAACCCCCCCCGCGCACGCACGCACGCACGCACGCACACACCACACACACACACACACACACGTCTGCAGTGACACTGCGTTGTACACAGCTGTTTTGTGTTGCAGCGCGTTGTTGCAGCGCGCGCGTGTGCGTGTAGTGTTGGTGTTGTTGTTCTTATCCATATATGCGCCTCGGTTCGTCCTGATTGTACGACGCCAGGTGTCGACGCGGTCGTGTTTGCATTATTGTAACTGTGTGTGTAATTGCGGTGCTCTCCGTCCAAGTTAGAATCAGTGTAGAACCTGTGTTGTTGTTCTTCTTCTTCTACGTTTGGTTTCCGGCAGGCTGTACACTGTGTGTGTGCACGCGTGTGTGTGTGTGTGTGTGTGTGTACTGTGTAACTTCCGGTAGTGTTTCCGGAAGTGTGAAAGGTATCACGAAAAACACGTGGGTCTCAGTGGCGGCTGGTGACTTTTGTCCTAGAGAGGGCGCTCTAAAAATAGCAAGAAAACATGCACTATAGGTATCATCACATTCAATGGAAGGCTTTTAAAAATACAAAATAAACATGGCATTGCCAAACATGGCTAATTTCACTGCATTGTCCATGTAGATTGAGGCTACAGTTTTGTTTGTTTCATTGTCTTGTTGTTCCATTATGAAAATGAATTATTATCTTTACCTGGCTCCATGTGGCTCATCATTCATGTTTTTCTAGCATCTGTGTTGACTGCGTGTTAAACTATATGTCAAACTGTGTTGTGATGTTTATGCTGCCCCCAAGTGGTTTGTGGTGTGAATAACATTGATCGCACACATTTGGCGAGCCAGTGGCTTCCTATCGTTTGTATTGAAGACATGTGGACCGCAATGCATTACTCTTCAGTGCTGAGAGTCAAGGGCTACAGATGAACGCGCACCAACATGTGACACTCAGTAACCAATCAGAAACGTCACACAACGTAAACAACATTTGACATTTCATGGCAGCATAATACAACGTGGCAGCACAATACAACTTTTAATCACTGCCTTTGGTTAGTGGTTCCTTATATTATATAATATTTACGTTTCTGGATTGCTAATTTTAAAGAAATTACAGGCTGCAGATTTCGTTTCTCCGTCATTCTTATTCACGTTTTATTCAGGGGTTGTGCATGGTGGTGCGGCGCACCAGCGGCCCCTATGGACCGGCCGCCACTGGGTCACGTGGTGGGGTTTTGAGCCATTGGGAAGGGGTGATGTAGTGTTGCCAGGTCCACGTATTGTAAGCGAGTGGTAGTGTGTGTAAGTATAGGCTGTAGGCTGTAGGAAGTCAGGGTTTGTGGTCTTGTTTACATAGACGTGGCAAGAATGTTGGCGGTGCAGCCAATGAAAAGAGGGGAATCACGGGATGCAGTGTTGCCAGGTCCGCGAATTGTAAGCGAGTTGTAAGTAGCGTGTTGAATGGCATTTTTTCTGGGCTTGTTGTCATAGACCTGGCAACATGTGAGTGTGTGCGTGCGGGGGTGTGGGTGCTTGGGGAGATATTGTTTGTTGTGAAGAGATACAATGCCGGCGTGGGTGTGGAAGGGAGGCAACGTTGGTGTCAGTGCAATGAGTAATGTTCTGCGGGTGGTGTTGAGGGTCGGCGTTCGGCGCGATATGAGGAGATAGCGGCCGAACGACGCGGAGGGTAAGTGTGTGACGTGACTGCCGTGTGAGTGTAGTGTGTTGCAGTGTGTCAGTGACGTGTCAGTGATGTATGCAGTGTGTGACTTTGGGTCCCTTTTCCTGGGTTGGGTACAACTTCTCACTTGTATATATAGATAAGATAGATAATAAAAATGTTGTAAACTACTACAAATAAGTGTAGTCTATTCCATCACTGCTACTAAAAAGAGAGATATGACAATCACAATTACTGAATTCCAAACCTTTGCCTGAATGATGAATATGATTATTAAAAGAGAAAGAAAATGAAAATTATAAATGTACAAGCATGTTGCATTGCGACGCGTTGCTCACTTGTTTGTACATGGGCTATTTTATAATATATTTTTGCAACCATTGTACAGTACAACAAACTATAATGCAGCAATTGCAGGGCTAAAATGGTTAATCAAACTAATCTATTTGGTATTATGCCATTTCCAGTTCCACATGATGGCATACTTGTCTACAAGTATTACATATTTTGCCTAATATAACCACAATTAATTAATACTATAACCACAATTATTTGAGATACCTGGAAATCTCAATTATATTTGCATTGCATAATTGTCACAATTATTTCCATGTACCATTTTTTTATGGTGGAAATAGCAGATTTAACAACCTCACAATGCACCACGACTCGCATTGTGAGCTTGTAGATCTGCTATTTGAAAATTGGGGATGCACCGATTTCTGCCGGATACGATAACCGATATCAACATTGCCGTTATGGTCGATAACCGATATATAAAAACAAGTTAAAATGTTGTCCTTTCTGAAAAAGGCATTTAAACACTGAATTTGGGAAGAAAAACAAAACAAAAAACTAGCAACGCAACATATTGAAAATTTGGCCCATATCCCAACAACAGCAGCTTGAATGTAGTATTTTTATTTTAAAATGTTACAACTTGTTGACCCTTTCCAGAAAACACTGAGTGAACATTAAGCTGAAAAAGCCTATGCAATGATGAAGGCTGCAGATTTTCAAACATAATTATTATCAAATAAAATATCGACTAAACCCGATATATTATTTGACGGTTCGATATTGATATTGCACTTTAAGGTAAACATTGGCTGATACCGATATGAAGACTGATTAATTGTCCATCCGTATTGAAAATATGATATGCTGTTACTGACATGCCCAAACTATACGCCAGGCCATGTGGTTAAGTGGGCTTACTGAGACACTTCTCAGTCGACAGACCGAGATTTGCAACATCTGCTGCCGGAAGAAACTCTCATTCCACTGTCTGCTGTAATGCAGCGAGACAGAATGCAAACGCAAGGAAGCCAGACAGAAGATTGGGGAGGAGAGGCAGAAAGATAGATAGCAAAGAAGTGGAGTTCGAAGGAAGAGAGAGAGACGGAGTGAGAAGGAAGGCAGAGTGGACAAAGATGATGATAATGGCAGTCATAGTGATGTCCCAAAGGCTGGAAAAGAGGACTGGAGGAGAGGTAATGTCAGTGATGACTGAAAACTAGGAAGGAATCGTAGGAGGTGGAGGAGGGTAATAAAAGAGACAGGACAGAGAGAGAGACGAGGCAACAAGAGTGGAAAAGGGGCAGATAGATAGTTAGTGATGCTAGTGCTGGTGTCATATTTGAGCGGATACCCCATTTCCCAGAACCTGGCTCCCACAGTGACTTTCCATTGCGTGTCTGTCAGACGAGACAGGCAACGTGCAAGCTGGGGAGTCCTGAGATTGAAATGTCCCCCTTTATACCTGACTTTGTGTTTGCTAGCCCTCTGTACTCGTTGCCAAAAAACCTTGCTTGTCCCAGTTAGGGCCTATGTTGGAGTCATTACAAACTTACAAATGAATGAGCAAGGCCTGGCCATCTCACAAGGACTTAAAACCTCAAGTCAAGCCCTTGGGCTTGTTTACTTTATTTAAAACAGAAAATATCTCTTCTGATGAGAGACCATTTCCAACCAGCAACACTCCCCCTCCCCTCCTGCTGCTTAATCCAGGAACACCTTAGAGATAATTTAGCTTCATCTATATCCTAGAAGCCATTTGATAATCCTCTGGCTGTCAGTCATTTTCATTGCCTCTTTTCTGTTCTCCCATCTCCCCCGTGCTTCTTCAGCTACACGTGTTGCACGCCATGTGCACATCCACCTACACACTCTCTTTCAATAGGCTACTTAAAGACTGTAAATGCGACATCGCTTCCAGATGGGCTCAGCCTTGGCATTCAGGGACGAGGAGAGGACCGATGATGGCATGAGCTGTTCACGTGCAACCGACGCAAGTGTTTTTGATGCAGGGGGGTGGAGTAGCCTTCCGACACAGTTGAAAATCTGTGTGACACACTTGAATAAATTTGCAATGTATTTGAGTTGAGAATTTGATCCACACAAAAAACCCTGCTAAGTGAGTGGAGAAGAGATGGACACATCCATTTATTTTATAGCCTAATGGACAACACAACACATCATCATTTTCATTATGTGTTGTGTCTGTGTCTTTTATTTTCTGCCAAAACTGCACCAACAGATTAGCACTATTCATTCCGTTTAATGATTGCATACAATGAGGGTCAGTCTGGCCAGAGGGCTGAGGCTAGAAGCCAGGGGGAATGAGGCTCCACAGCGTTTTGAAACTCCAGGGGGTCCACTACACACTCACAATGTAGAAATCAACATGACTATAGGTATTTTTGGGGGACAATACGAACAAAACACACATCTTTAGGCAGCCTGAATGTGGGGGAAAAGCACTAACTGAAACAACAAGCACAGTAGGACTACTACTGCCGGTATCTGAGAAAATCTCTCTCGCTTAATGACATGTCACATTACTATTTAGTATTTAAATATAATTTGGTTGGGACTAAAAAGCATCTCTTACCCTACAGCTGCAAGTAGCTTGAGTGCAGTCACTGCAGTGGTCTCTGTAATAACGCATATACACATTGTGCTGTACACTTAAAATATTCAAGAACATTATGTTGTTCAGCCTAGAACTGCAACATAAAATGCTGTGTAGTGAGAATATCCACAAAAACAAAGGGAAATAACCTATGACAGCTGAATGAATACAAACAGCAGCAGCAGCGCCCCCCACACACAGCCATGGTGAACTGCCAGGCTGCACTGATTGGAGGGAACACACTGAAAGGTCTGAAATACATCAATAAATGACAGAAAAGTACAGCGTTTGCGGCCTGTGTGTGTGTGTGTGTGTGTGTGTGTGTGTGTGTGTGTGTGTGTGTGTGTGTGTGTGTGTGTGTGTGTGTGTGTGTGTGTGTGTGGACTGTGCAGTGCAAGTGAAACCACTGTTTGCACACTGGCTGTCAGAATGAGTCAGATGCCACATGTTGTGTGATAAGGTAGACAAACAACAAGCAAAAAAGAATGACAGGAAACCAAGACGGCTGCAACTCAACCACCCAAATTATACGTCCAAATTACACCAGGCCATCAAGCAGAGTCTACCAAAATAAACATCATTTGAGCTTTATCAGATTACAAGATTTCCTGTGTGTCTGTCTCTGTCTGTCCGGGGGGGGGGGGGGGGGGGGGGCCACCAGTCATAAATTCACCAAGAATTAAACAAACAAACAAACGTGAAATTGCAGGTGAATAGAACAACAATATAACCGAAGCACAAAAAAAAACAGAAAACAAGATGCAAAGACTAAAAACTAAAAACTTCAGTCAGTGTCACCTGAAGTAATTTATGCACGACCAAACAATTCACTTCTTCACAGCTGTCAAAATGAGAAGATGTATTTATTTACCCAACGCTGCAGATCTACAAGCTCACAACGGGTGGCATCGACGCGTTGTGAACTTGTAGATCTGTTATTTTGGGGCGCAATAATAATGAAAGTATCCACTGTGGAAGGAAGCCTGCAGTCAACAACATGGTCAACACACACACACACACACACACACTGACACACACACACACACACACACACACACACCGCACTCACCTTTTTCCACCTCGGCGTCTTTCCCCGCACACAAAAAGAGAAAACTGCTGCTATCACCCGTCCGTGTCCGTTCCGTTCTCTGCTCAAATAAAAATAAAACAGCCTGCTTTCTCAAAATATCACAGTAAAAGCTCTTCTCGAAGTTCGCCTGTCTGTCTCTTGTCTTTTCCGCGTATGTACAACGCTCCTCTGAGTCCTCTCTGCCAGTCTTCTACACACACTCACATTCATACACACACAGACACAGGCACACACCGTCCGTCTCACGACTGTGTGTTCAACTCCGAACTCCGAAGTTCATCCAAAAGTTGGAGCCAGGTCGCATTTCGCTCCGCCTCGCAGGAGGATGAGGTCACTCTGCTCCGCTCTCGCGATGCGGATGAGAGAGAGAGAGAGAGAGAGAGAGAGAGAGAGACTGTGGTTGGAGATCTCAGATGATGAGGATGAGGATGAGGATGAGGATGAGGATGAGGATGAGGATGCATTGAAAATGTTGAAGAGAGACAATTCAATTCAATTCAATTCAATTCAATTCAATTCAATTCAATTCAATTCAATTCAATTCAATTCAATTCAATTCAATTCAGACAGGCTGCGTTGCTCCGGCAACAGCCTCAGAAAAGGTTTGAGACCATTTTTAACACTTGATAAACATTGTAAAAAGGGTAAACTTTTTGTTTCCTATTGTGTTTGTGAATAACAGGCAGCTGAAATAAACTTGGACCCAAACTGTTCCCTAGCAACGCAATTCCACTGACAAGGTCTACAGGATCCCCGGGCAACTGTGTTAGTCTCTGGACTTACAATACACAATATACATTTTCCATTCCAGCAGCATTTTTAGCTTGGTGGGGGGGTTGATCGTAGGGTCACGTACCTCCCCTGCCACGGTGCTATACTGTCTTACCTTTTAAAAAGGTCAGCCCTGGAAAACAATCTCATTAAACCTCTTTGTAATGTGGCGCCTTCCTTTGCAAATGAATTACTAACCTATACCATTTCTGCATCAAAGTGAATCTGTCTGTCTGTCTGTCTGTCTGTCTGTCTGTCTGTCTGTCTGTCTGTCTGTCTGTCTGTCTGTCTGTCTGTCTGTCTGTCTGTCTGTCTGTCTGTCTGTCTGTCTGTCTGTCTGTCTGTCTGTCTGTCTCTCTCTCTCTCTCTCTCTCTCTCTCTCTCTCTCTCTCTCTCTCTCTCTCTCTCTCTCTCTCTCTCTCTCTCTCTCTCTCTCCCCCAGTAGTACTCCCACCTATCTTATTCCATGCCATGGCTTCATCTCCTCTTTCCTTTAATTCACCCATTATTCTAAAATGTCACAAAATATACAAAAGGAGAGCTGGATTACCCTTACCCCCAGTAAAGCCACAATCCATTCTAGAACCTATAGTATGGGAGTTAGTCACTGCCCAACACGTTCTGTCACAAGGCGGAAGTTTGTGTGGGTGGGTGCATGGTTTTTATTGTTCTCTAGTGCAGGAAAATGCTTTCCTAGGATTAGTAGAAGTATCCTAATTGGTTTAGCCAGATGGAAAATTGGTATGGATCAATGCATATATACTGTCTGTAACGAGTATCCTGATGACTGGCGAGAGTGGCCCTTCCACATGATGTGTTATTGGGGCCACAGAATAACTCTGCAGCTGCAGCATATAGCATTCATCTCCTGGGCTGTGCAAAACAGTGACAACTTGGGAACACATACACATTCATCTGTGGGATTATGAGATTTTGCTGCTTTAGAGATGTGCTACCACTTTTTTAATCAATGTTTATTTATGAGAATAATGTGAAAATCTCTTTCCTTTAAACCCCTTCATCTGTCTTGCCTTCACTACCAATTGCAGCCTATTCACAAATGCAGAAGATTAAACCCATTCAGATTGAAAATCCTTTTCAGGGGCAGAGATAAGGACTGCAGGCAGTGGAGCTGTGACCGCCTCCGAGGTGCTTTACAGGTCCATTTTCACATGCCCAGAGTTAAACTTACACTCAGGATTTTAAAGTGTGGGCGAGGCCACTGTGGGGAGACCAAGCCACAGACAGGACCCTATAATCATGATGAGTTATAACTTCCCTACACAATGTAATGTAGTTACACAATATTAATATTTGCACCAGTGTATGTTATATATATTTTTTAACATCTTCAACTGTAACTGCAACCTTATTGTTACATCACATGTTTACAGATGTTTCCAAAAAAGATCATTTTATGTGTCTCCTCTTTCACAGTCTCTTGTGCAGGTGAGAGACATCACTTAGCCGCAGATATCAAACATGGTGAGTTTATTAGTGATAGTGCCAGTGCAGCAGCAGTCAAAGACGGAGGTGGTGGACCTGTGACATCAGTCCACCAATTCAACTCATCTGCTGGTACAATGGATTGGCCCGCCTTAGAAGGGTTAACGATCTTGACACAGATGTGTCTTCATTCTTCAACCCAGCCATCTATTTCAGCATGCGCTTATTCTCAAGCTTCTGTCATTATATCTGAATGAATCACTATAATATACAAAAGCCCATTCAGTGTTACATGTTGTCTGAGTTATAATTAAAACATCAAGCAGTCAAGTCAGACATGACATGAGGCACTGTAGCCTCCGTTAGGACTCACATCCAGACTGAGAGAGAGTGATCTCAGTGTGAAATTCCAGAGTGGGTCGGTTGCCCCTGGATGCAGCGGAATGAAAAGAATGGGTCCCATTCACAAAGTTCCACTCAAGCGGTGCTCCTGCACTAATAGTGATCGACATGAAGAAAGACAGCAAGTTGTTTCCACATTGGGCCTTTGTCCCCTTTGCCAAGGCGTGTAACTCAGAAAGTGTACACTGAAAATAGCTTGAATTTGATGCGCTTGTTTGTCAGTGATGAGCTAAGTAACTGTGTATACTATGCGGTGCTTGTTATGCTGCACCCCATTCGACTGGTATCACCCCATATAATCGGCGAATGTTATTGTATGGGATACATACATAAGTCGTTCCCTGGCCAGCTGATTGAGAGACATGCTGTAAGATGTGTATACATTGAAGTAATACGTTGTGTTCAGTTATATTGTTGGTTTGAAAATACATGTAATGTTAACAGGGGAAAACTGTTTTGTTTTTCAGTCAGTTACTGCAACAGGTGGCCATCATGATCCAGCAAGGATCAAATCTGGAAGAAAGACGACAGAAAACATAAAAGTGTGAAATGTGCCTGGAATGTGTGGGTTATGGCTTTTACACCTTAAGGTCCCCACCCCTGAGGGTATTTTTCTTTATGTATGTATGTATGTATGTTTTAGCCCCTCCTATATTCAGCTATTAGATTAAATTCCCATTGACAATGAATGGAGAATTTACGTCATATGTGTCTGGCTGTGTCCAGCTTTGAGTGTAAACTGTAAACACAAACATTGTGTTAACACAAACATTGAATGCCATTGACAATGAATGGCCAGCTTTGAGTGTTTGTGTTACACAAACATTGTGTAAACACAAATTGTGATTGGCCGGAATGAGATCGATGTATGATGATGTATGATGATAAGAGCATCCCCTCACTTCACACAGGTGTAATTTTTAATTTGTTAAATTGTTTGTTTTGTCCGTGTTTGTTTTACATCACCATTACATCACCTTATCATAGCAACATGAGTTAGACTTTAATACATTAACGGGTGTGATTTTTAAATATAACAATACAAATAATAGCCACATATGGCAGGCATATGGTACCTACCATAATTATATGTATAATCTTTGTCACACCAGGTAAGCATATCTCACTATTCCCATAAGTGCACAAGTGGAGCGCATGAATTAAGTCATAGCCTATCTGTTCACTTTTTTTTATACATAATTTTTATCCCACGATTTTGCAACCCATTTTTTCACCCAGTGTCAATTATCTAATGTAATCCTGGGCGCTACACGTCCTCTGCCAACCTGGGGGGGCAGCGGACTGACCTCATGCTTCCTTCTATGCATGAGGAGTCCAAGCTGCTTCTTTTCACATGACAGGGGGGGAGTTTCCCCGGCCAGACGTAGCGAGTGGAAGTAACACATTATTCCGACCAGTTCCTTTCCCTTCCATCAGGTGCCCCGCCTGGCCAGGGCGAGGTAGTTTAGAGACCAGGATTACTGCATGTTTTTTGTGAGGGTACCTACCTACCTATAGGGGACACGGGGAGAACATGCAAACTCCCCCCAGCGCCCCCAGCGTCTCCAGCGGGAATCAAACCCAGGACCTTCTAGCTGTGAGAGGTGACAGCACTACCGACTGTGCCACCGTGCCCCCTATCTGTGCTCTTAATTGAGTGAGATGCGTCACTAAAATCTGCCATTGCTTTCTATCAAGAGACATACTGTAACTGTAAGCAGTGGCATCAACTATATGAAAAAATGAAAACAGTTACAATTGAAATAGTGGCACATTCAAAGCTATTTGATAACGTAATGTGACGTCCCACCCCCCTCCATGCTGCTGTACTCCATGATGTAGACTAAACAATGTTTCCCCAAATGACGATTTATTCACCAGGGCTCTATACTAGATAATCTAATCTAATATATCTCTCATCAACTTCATCAATAAAAATAACACATCTACAAACCCACAACACTATGCATGCAAGATCTGCTATTTTTGCCTCCATAGTGTCTGAGTGTGTGGCTGCTGTGTTTGAGGGGCGCTAGCCCCTTCAACATTATGGCTTTTGAAATTATGTCATATGGAAGCCAAGTCTATGGACTTTTAATGTTTGTTTAGAGCACCTATAACAAACAGAGTGGCAGCCAAGTCTATACTTTTAATGTTTGTTTACAGCAGTAAACGTCATCTGACGTCATGTGGGTGTTTAATGGAGTGAGGAGTGATTTATACTTTGTCACACTGATTTGATTCAGCTTCAGCGTCTCGTTTAAGTTTTAGTTATAGGCATTAGGCTGAGCGGCGCTTTATTTCACTGTTCGGTGTGTATGGCTCAGAAATAATATTGACTAGAAGCCGATTGTAGCTAGACAAAATATTCTGATCCGTGGAGAATCCCCATGCAATCCGCTTTATTTGAGCGAGACTTAAATGTTTGCCCACAACTCCAGATGCCAAAACAAATGTTGGCCTTCACAAAATGTGAAGGCCAGAAATTATTCAGAAATTATTACACTGAGTCTTCCTTTTATGGGTGTATAGCTCCGCCCTAGACATATGCAAGCAAAATCAATTAGGTAAAAATGTGAATCAGCCAAAAATGACACACATATTACCGAAAGCAAGGAAATATAATTAAGCACTCAAGCTTCAATGTGTTTTATCCTTTTGACAGCTAGCCTACAAATAAATATATTGTTAACAGCAATGTTGCACTGCAGTGCGTTGGCACACCACCTACGTATTCACTGCGGCGTGACAGCAGAGCTAACAATATTGCAGCGCTCAAGTCCCTGCATGCTAGTCAGGAGGGTGTAGAGGGCAACGATTCAGGAGTCCCGAGTTGATGTTGGCTAGACTGCACGCTCACATTTGCATCCATCTCAAATGTATTGTTTATGCATGCAGTGTTAGGCATTTTGTAAAAGTCAGTCAAATCAATTGTCTGTGTGAATCTGTGCATGTTGTTGATTTATGTTCGAGGCATGCCTCTTCGGTATGAAGCTCACCACTTGTAGGCTAAAAATGTGAAGTAAAGTAAGTGAAGCCTTTTAAAAACTAAGAAAAAGGCCATAGCTCAAACTGTTATGTTCTTCTAGTGTTGCGTCACACGCACGCACGCACGCACGCACGCACGCACGCCCGCCCGCACGCACGCACGCACACACGCACACACACACACACACACACACACACACACACACACACACACACCCCTGAGAGGAGCTGGGGCTGTGTGAATCACTGGCAGAGTGGAGAAGTGGGAAGATGATATCACACTGCTCCGAAGAACAAGTGCCTTCAAATTGGACCCTGTTCAAACCACGAGCACGCATGCACACACGCACACAGACCACGATCGTGCCAACCTCCCCCTCCACAACAAACTCTGTCTCACCAGGAATAACACTGCATGTCCTGAGGAGACATTTGTTGCTTTTTTTTGGGTGGAATTGGAATGGCTGGTCAGGACCTGGCTACACTCTTCATAGGATTTGGCCATTTGGGGGACTAAGTTTATAACTTATAGATCTTTGGACAGAGTGTGTGTGTGTGTGTGTGTGTGTGTGTGTGTGTGTGTGTGTGTGTGTGTGTGTGTGTGTGTGTGTGTGTGCTTGCGTGCGTGCGTGTATGCATGTGTACGAGCACATACAGTATGTTACACATATTGGACAATCAAACGTGAGTTTGCATTCTTGCTAAATCTGGTGTAACCCTAATACAGCATTGAATATGTGGTGTTCATTAATATGTGCTGTCCCTTCCAAATTAATGTATAAATAAATAGGAAAATAAGCTCTCGAGTCATAGCATATGTACAGTACTATATACAGTATATGGTTTATGCATATGCATTTTGTGAGAACAGATGTCAGTCAAATCAATCAATCAATCAATCAATCAATCAATCAATCAATCAATCAATCAATTAATAAATCAGTCTGTGTGGGTCCTTGACAGTGTAAATTGTTTGAGGCATGCTAATTGCATCTGTAGGTCGCATTTACTATGAAAATCTGCATCTCTCGTCCGTTAGTCACGCCTCCATATATGGTCATGCCTCGTGACATCACTCCTTCATATATGGTCACACCTCGTGACATCACACCTCCATATATGGCCATCTCCATATATGAAGATCACGACAGTGACCTCATCTAACCCTGGATAACCATACATGAAGACTACTGGATCATCACCCAGATCTGCATATATGGAACCGGCCAGCAACTCTACATCTGACCTCAAACCTCAAACCCTTGAGGCCTGTTCTGTTCTGACATTCCATATGTTGATTCTTCGCCACCCGTCCTTCCTGTTCTGACATTCCATATGTTGATCTGACCTCATGAAACCCTGTACACTCAAGACACGCTCCATATATGGCCAGTACAGAATTCATTCCATATCTGACCCCCCATGCCAAAGCGCCAGCGCTCGCCCAGCAGTCTGCCGTCTGCCGTCACCCAGGCGGATACGTGCACGCAAGGGCGAGGTCGCTTCTCGCCCTCAGGGCGTCTTACTGGTATACTGAAATATCATATATCCATCTCATGGAACGTGACGTCAATGTACCCAAGTGGTGATGCGTTGTAGTTAATATGCATATTACATCATATCAAAGCAATCTTCAGTACAAGATGTATGAAAAGTGACATTACTCTTGCATCTCCTTTCCTCCCGTGATTTAACACCCACCTCTGCTGTGTGTGCGTTCCTCAGCTAGAGAGGATCAGGGCTGAGTTGCAGAAAAAGAAAAAAGAGAGATTTTTCATTCAAACCCGGTCTCTACCACTGAGCCTAGAGGGAATCTCCAGCTGTCATGGGGAAATATTGGGGTTATTCAGGTAGTACCGGTTAACTAGTAGGTGTCCTACCCCACACCAGGGTCAAAAACACATTAGACATGAAGACATCAGTGGGAAAGTAATGAATGCAGGTGGGCATGAAGGGATACAGGCAGAGACAGATACAGAGATCAACATGCATGGGCACAAAAGGGACACCCGGACACAGACAGACAGACAGACGGTTCAAATGAGTGCTATGACAACAGGTATTGCATACTTAGGTGGGGTATGCATGCCCGATTTTCATTGTTCCCAAATTGCATCGTTCCCAATTAGGCAGGTCTATAGTTGTCTTAAAGACAGTAAGACGGGGCCCGGACCACTGGTGTAGCAGTCTGGGGACCTATGCTACGATGTAGCCTGACAGCGTGTTGCCGGTTCGAGTCCCAACCCCGACGGCCTTCTCGGTGTGTCACTCCCCATCTCTCTCTCCCCATTGTGTGTGTATGAGAGGTTACTGTGCGAGTGCGTGTTTGTGCCATCTGGCCCACGTCTGACAGAGACTGAGTTTTCATATCTGTCAGTCAGGCAGACAACAACTTATTCATG
The DNA here is from genome assembly GCF_951216825.1 of Electrona antarctica. Classification (NCBI taxonomy): domain Eukaryota; kingdom Metazoa; phylum Chordata; class Actinopteri; order Myctophiformes; family Myctophidae; genus Electrona; species Electrona antarctica. Next base: position 23,822,048 of record NC_136798.1, read on the forward strand.
CTGATTTCACAGAGGACACTCATAATCTCACACTTATTAAAACAGCAAAGTATGTGATACTATGATAAATCCTCAAAAACAGAACAGTGCCTGTAGCAAATAATTTGTTCATTTAGCAGACACTTATCCAGAGTGACTTATAGTTCAAGATCAGAGTAAATGTGCCAAATTTGTGTTACATATATACTAGGATAGCAGGTAGAGATTAAACTACTGTAGCATCTGTTCAAATGGCATACTGCTGTGAAGCAAACAGGATAAATCTACCTAAATAACATATTGTACACTACAAAGCATTACATAACTATAAGTAATCAACAAATACACATTCATAACTAGTAGGCTATAGTCTGAAGGAAATGAGGAGGTAGTGGGTGAGGAAGGAGAAGAGGTGAAGAGGTGAGTCCGTACGAGTCAGATTGCGATGGAAGAGTGTGAGTCTGCAGTCCTGACTGGAGGGGTGGTCATTCCATCGCTTGTGAGGCAGGACGGAAAAGAGTTGTCGTGAGGTTGCTCCAACCTTCTCCATAGTTTCAAATTTAGAACTACTAGATTCTTGACAGTTTGAGAAGGATCGAGCCACCAAGGTGTTTTTCATCAAAATGTAACCTTGAGGCAAGACTTCCCAGGGAAGAAGAGAAGCTCAATTCTGTCTGTCGTCAAGCTTGAGGTGGTGAAGACATCCACTGTGAGATCTCAGCCAAGCATGCAGAGATGCACACTTCAATCTGGGTGGCAGAGGAAGGGAAAGAGAAAAACAGTTACATGTGATCTTCATAGCTAGTGATGGAAGAACTTTTGAGCAGAAGCCAAGGAAGGATTCCGATGTAAAACTATTACAGACTTTGGTCAAGAGAATTGAGCAAGCAGGTATTGTCATACAAATACTTTGGTGTAATGATAGACCATCTGTTAGCCTGGAAAGACCACTTAGAATTATCTGCCAAAAAACAACAACAGATCCAAAAATAATAAATGTCTCTCCTGCTCTTTTTTAACACCTCTGTGATTTAAGTGATTAAAAGTGTTCTACAGCAGGGGTTCTCAACGTTTTTGGCCGGGGACCCCCGGAAATGCTTTGGCAATGTATCGGGACCCCCGCCCCGCCCCCTCCCGACCTCCAATATAAATTGACTGCTACAATAACCTTAAACCATTTTGGGCGGGAACCCCTTTTGGTGTTTTAAGCATTGTTATAATTTAGCTATTGAAAAATAGCAGATCTACAAGCTCTTTGCGCGCCACCGAGTGGCGCGCTACGAGCTTGTAGGTCTGCTATTTTAGAAAAATCGTGAAAATAAAATTTTTTTTTTTCTTTTTTTTTTGAAAATAATTTGGGGACCCCCTAAAATAATTTGGCGACCCCCCGAGGGGTCGCGACCCACGGGTTGAGAACCCCTGTTCTACAGTATTGTAATACTATTACAAATGTTTGGAGATTAATTTCAGTCAAAAGTGATCCACCAAATGAAAATCTGCTCGATGATTGTAGGCAACCCCTTGAGAAACTATCTCTATGTATAAGCTTACCATTATGAAAAACTGTATTACCAACCAACCAACCAACCAACCAAATTAACTTCTGAAACTACTAAAACTACAAAACAATGTGACAAAATGTAATAAATGTCTACAAATAATGAATGGCATTCATGATGAGATCTACCAAGCCTACCAAGGTCTTTTCCTCGTGAACAGACAAAAGGCTATACCTAAAAGTTTGCTATGCGACAATGAGTTGTACCACTGCCAAATTTAATTTGACACACATTATACATAAAATGTGCGGAAGTCAGAGCTCATTGAATATAAACGTGTTCCTCCTTTCACTAACCGCCTTATTGTATGCTGGATTTAAACTACCGGTATATATTACAGGAACCGAAAGTCAGAAGTGCAGAAGTTTCACAATTTGTATGCTGGATTTAGGCAAACTAATGTAGAAACCGAAAGTAAGAAGTGTTGCTCATGTCAAAATGATTTAGGCAAACTAATGTAGATATACGTAAACCAGATGTCACAACCTCCGCTGCCTGAATCTGTATGGACATAACGACAGTGGGGTCAATTTAGGCCCTGTGTTCCCCCAAACATCAGAGTCACCCGTCATTACATTATTACACCGGAGACCAATCTGGGAATCCATTCGGTAACTGCTTCGCAGCAGAATCTGCCTTGAGAGATTATCGGGGACACCCCTTTGTGTACAGTGTAGGCTACTGTGATACAGAAGGAATGTGAACTTGTGGACCATGGCAAAACTAAATGTTGGCATTAAATGTTGGCAAACAAAAGCGGCGGCCTTGAACATCATGAGGCGCACAGAAACACTGCATGAGCCAAGCTGCTCACACCAAGCAGTGTGCTTCACTGCTTCTGTGACAGCACTAGTAGGATGGATGGACTGTCATCATCAAATTGTGATGAGGCTATATTGTTTCGGATTTTGGATATCGCAACCTCATAATCGCATTATGTTTTGTCTTGCCCTATTTGAGTAGATTTACAGGCAAGTTGTGACACGTTGTGAGCTTCTATTTATAGAGAGAACTCATGTGACATGTTGTGGACATGCTATTTTTGGCACGCACACAATTGTATGATGAAACATAAATTAGGCAGTTTGGCCCCTATAGGCAGTTAGTTTGACGTGGATATACTATAGGGAGGGACACAGTGGCTCTCTTGTATAGATACTTACTAAAGCATCCTAAAGCATAGCCGGTTATATACGGTAACCACAATAACGGGATAGCCAGGACTGCAGATAAGTCAAAGTAGAAGTAAAATAGCAGGTGTAGAATTCACCTGCATACAAGCAACTTATGATGTGTGTATAGGCAGGAATATAGGAATAGGTGTGCTTCATTGAATCATGGTATGGGTATTTATAGCCTTTATAGTTTGGTGGTATAAATGAGGAAACCTTGAGGTCTGCATAGTTGAGCTCCAACACCCTCTGGTGGACACATTTGCACACTATCAATACACACTGCACAGACATGCACACTTGCACAGATGTAACATGTTCTGTTCGTGTAGCAGCCTATTGTTAAGTATTGTTGAACTAATGCAAAAGTAATCAAACTCTTGTCTCTCATGGACTACTAGTTATTCTGTTACGAGTTATTCATTACATCGGTCATAACCTGTACAGATGTAACTATAATACATTGCTGAACATTAAGGCTATACACTTATATTTAATGGACTCTATTCCATAATAATTGTTGATATACTGTGTGTATATACAGGGTATTCATTAAGGTGGGTTTAAATAGTCTTTGGGTCTGTTTGGAGTTGCCATAGGCAATTTCACACATTTAACATTCACGTGGTCTAAGTAGGGGAGGCAGGCAAATCTGTATTGCCGAATTATGCATCATGTCTTATGATGCCAGCTGCAGGCCTGGCTTGTTCCAGCTAGGCTTCTGCAAAGGCTATAATAGTACATGTAGCAACCCACCCACACACTCACAGCAGAAAGAGCTTTACTTGGGAGTTGACGAATTAATGTAGAGGCTGGAGAAGATGAAGACAGAGAAGCTGATGAGAATGAGGTTGATGATCATTATTTTATAACAGAGTGCAGTGTAAGTTCAAGGTGCTGATTAACGTGCTGCAGAGTACAAGAATGTTTAGGGTACGCCTACTTAACCACTTAGGGTTAACCGCTCATGGTCGACCGGAGTCTCACTTCTACTAGTGTCGTCTTTTCTATTTTCTGTTATTGTAGAGAAAGCCTTTGTTGAAAATGGCCGATCGACAAGATCATGCATCGCGACGCATTGTGAGATTGTTACTTGCGCAAGCAGAGCGTGCAAGTACTGCGATCGGCTGGGTATGTATCTATGTCGGTGTATGTCGGCTGGATATGTACTGTATGTATGTCGGTGTACTCCACTGGCCAATAAGGGACCACTCCATCACTGTTATTGATGACGTAACTAAAGTACGTTTCAAGGTTGGTATAAGATCAATAATGGATAAATAAAGGATTTAGGACTCAGGGCAGCAGTCGTTCCAGCAGTGGTGAGCGCACTTCATGGCGCGCTCTGCTTGCGCCACAAGTAGGCCATACATGGCCTACTTGTGTGCAAGGCGCAAGTTGGCATCTCGACAGAGTGCATTTCTAGTAAATCGGCTATTTTCAGCGCAACCTTTCTCCACAATACAGATGCTGGGTTAAAACCCGTTCCATGACTCTGGACTCATGTGTTCTACCTGTTAAACTTGTTGTCGAGGGGCACTATCCCCTCCTATGCCCAGCTTTCTGGGTTTGTGTAAACACAAACAGAAATGAGATGTATGATGATAAGAGTGTCCCTCACTTCACACGGGTGTGATTAATGAGGGGCGCTAGCTATTAGTGTAGATTTTCGTCTTACACAAACATTAAATTCCCATTGACAATGAATGGAGAATTTTACATCATAAAAGAAAATAGGAATAGTGTCTATTGTCATGATGATGTACGATGATAAGAGCACCCCTCACTTCACACAGGTGTGATTTTTTTATACTTCATGGTGACAAACTGACAATGAGAGTCCTCACCCAAGAATACAATGGATTAAATGTAATTGTACAATTGTATCATTAGGATAGCTGTCATCATAAATATCGTTATAACAGAGTTTACGCTATTTCAAGTGAATACTGCAAGTACTGCATGGTCTAATGGAGTGTATTCAGTGTTCTCTAAAACGGCGCACCAGGAGTTGAAACTCCGGACACATCTTCGCAATTGTATAAGAGATTGATTCTGCATCCTCAATAACCTCCAAACAGTCTCCAATATTGTCCAAATCAGCCAAGCTGTTGCTGAAATATTGTCCATTTAATTTAATTAATGCAAATTATGCAAATGATTAAACATATTGTGAGTTAGTATCATTTATAAATGTTTTAGTTGCCGGATTTAGGTACAGGATTACAGGATTACATACATATATTAATATGCTATTGGCTGTTTGTGTTCTTCTTGGAAATAATAAAAATATGCTAGGGAAAAATAACAATGTCAAAAAATATAAGAAACGACTCCTATGAAAAGGCTATCAAATATTAATTTATTGACCCATTTTAGTACAGGTAAGGTTTTGCCCACTGAAATGGTACCGATAGCTGATCTGGCCCAAGGCCTTGGGCCACTTTAGACACACTTTAGTCCGGACTAAAGTGTGTCTATAAAGCAAATTATATTCAAATACCTGGTTTCACGTTCAAAGTACATGCACTCGCTTAACTTAAGTACTGCACATTTACCAGTAGAAAGGAAGGGTTATTGGCTCAACATCTCATGTTAAATAAAACTCCCTGCTTTGTTAAGGTTGTGGAGATAAATGGAACCTCTCCAAACATTAATGGAGGTGGAAATTTGTACTTGGACGGACAAGGACAACTGAACAAAAATAACAAGAAAAATGCTGACCACACATGCTCCTGATGGATTGTCTGCCTTCTTTCTCTGTACTTGACTTCCTGTGTCTTTACATCTCTATAATGCAATAAAAATAATACTGCTGCTGTTCATAATTGTGGCTTCCTATTCACTTATTGGGTCCGTCTCCTCCTGCTGCTGACTCTATTCGTCTTCGGACAGTATTTCTAGATCTCCAAACTGGGTCTGCTCCTGCTGCTCCCGATACTCCATCACTGCCATTGGCTCCATATTCTCCTCTTGGATCCGAGTCTCCGGATCTCCAGGCTGGGCCTCCTCCTCTTGCTCCTGACCCACATCCGCTGCCATTGACTCCACATTTTCCTCCTCTTGGGTCAGAGTATCTGGATTGTCAAGCTGGGCCGCCTCATCGAGCTGCTCCTGACACTCCTCCGCTGCCAGTGGCTCCATGTTCTCTTGGATTACTTGACACTCCTTATTTTCCTCTTCTGCGATTTTCTTTCGGATCCTCTCATTGAAAATTGAACATTTTAGCATTTTAGCTTCTTCCTCCTGTTTTCTGGAAGATATGATGGTTCTCAACTCCAGCTCAGAGTCTTTGATCTCAAGAATCACCTTCTGCTCTTCCATTATCAGAGCCAGCGACGTCTGACGTGAGTCAGATGGCGTGCAGGCACTCATAGTTTTTTCCCTTGGCGATTTGATAAAGTACCTGACTTTAGGGGTGATGCGTTCGTCTTCCAAGTGATAGGTCACCTCAGCACGCTCATTGGGCAGAAGGAACACTCTCTCTGCTACATCTTCACTGGCCAGCTTCGATCTGTCCCTGTGGAATCTATCTACCACTTTCTCTATTGGTCCGGTACCCAGCCCGGGTACAACATAGCGGTAGTAAAGGAAGTCCTTCCTGTCCTGATAGAACTCTGTCGTCTCCCATGGCAGCTGCACCCTCCTTATCAGTCCATCGGAACGCATATGCACATAGAATTCCAACTCCCGCGCTGTATTCACAGACAGATGTGCATACCTCTGGGATTTGAGGCAGAAGCTGCGTCCAGGTGAGAAGTGTTCAACCGTGATGTTTCTGTCTGGCCGGCCCAGCTCTATCTCCTTCTCCAGCAAGTGATCATGTCTGTGCTGGAACCACTCCCTCGCTGCACTGGGCTGGGTGCATTCCAAGTCTTTGTATGTGGTGAGACACGTGACCAGTCCGTTTGAAAGCCGATATGGTGCAAACCTCTCCAACTTGGCTTTACGGTAGTGGGTCACCTTCATTCCATCTGGGTAGCGTGTCTCCATATCTTGCCTGGAGACTCCGATTTTGCTGACCCAGGATGTGGGCATCAAAAAATCTTTGAGAAAATATGTTTTAGCCTTATTCTCAACCTTAGTGGCATCTGCTATCATTGGCTCCATATTTGCTTCTTGATCATCAAACTCCTGCCCCTGACACTCCTCGGATGCTGCTAATGGCTCGTCTTGGGTCAGAATCTTGGGATCCTCCCCCTCCTGCCCCTGCTGCTCCCCCTCCTCCACTGGTTCCTCGTCGTCGGAGTCCTCTCCCTCCTCCTCCCGACGCAGCCTCTCAGCCTCCTTCGCCTCTAGACGGAGCTTCTCTGCCTCCTCCTGACGGAGCTTCTCAGCTGCCTCCTCCTCCAGGCGTAGCCTCTCCTGCTCCTGACGGCGCTTCTCGGCCAATCTTGCCGCATTCTGTGTCAGCTTTTGGCTATCTGAGGTGTACAGCAAGGGTTGCCACACATCTAAGTCTTCCAGGTTAAATGACACATCATTGCAGACATCCTGCTGCATGTTGACCCAGTAGTTGTACTGGTTCCAGATGCTCTCTATGCCGACAAAGTGCTTGTCGACCGTGGAGTAGCGTATCCCAGTTAGTGCATCAATGAAGAAGTTCTCTGCTACCTTCCGGCTTCTACCTTCCGATAGCACCAGCACCCAGCAGTGGACCAGCGAGGGGTCTGAAGGGGGACTTTCAAGCTCTTTCTGTAATCGTTGCGCTTCCTGTTGACTTAGGAAGCGCAAGTTCAGTGCAGCATCTTCCTGTTCCAACTCCTCTCTTTTTGTGACCAGTAGCGGACACTCCTGCATAGTCTGGCCGAGCAGGCACATCTCTTCATCTGCGTAACCGCTAACACAATAAGCATTGTAGCCAGCACCTAACAGCAAGCTGCACAGCAGTGTGGAGAAATCAAAACAAGTTCCCTTGTGACTCTGTAACATGAAGGTGGGGGAGAACAAGTATTTTGGCAGTCTGGTGGAGGGATCCAGGAGTTCCAGTGACAGGCTGGCAGCTGCAAAGGAGGCACAGCCCTCCCAAAAGTAGAGCTCTTTGTAGGGCAGCAGCGAGGGCCGAAGGGTGGTAGATACAAATTTCCTGACCCCACACTCATTGAGAGAGCAGAGTGCTAAAGGTTTGCGTTCTGGATAGAAGCCTCTGTACTGACGTTGGAAGACGTCTGCGATCTCCAACAGACGATCCTCCAGAGGCGAGTTGTCCTTGTAGGATGGGTGACATTGAGACGGATCCAAATCCCTGAATGTCTCTGACATGTAAATTTGTTCTGGATAGTGAGTAACACTTCTCCTTTAGTGGTTTGCTTAATATCATACAGTATGAGCTGCAATCAATCAACTTGCCTATTAGTACCACTTGGTCAACCAATGCATGACGTACATATAGCCTCAGCCAATCATTATGTGGGGTTAGAGCTACTTGCATGCCATATAAAAAATAATGGTCATTATCACCTTGAGTTGAGCCTCGAGTTTAGAAATTAACCATCACAATACATATTAAGTATATGACACTATGATGGATATTCTGTAGCCAGACGTAACGAAGGAGTGGAGCTTTGGGTAGGGCTATTCATTGCTACGCCTCTGCTTTGCGCATATCAAATGTTTCTTTTTCAGTGTGACACCTTGGGGTAAAACTTTCTAGAAGGGTATTTGTGTGAGATCTGCAGAATCTCGCAGTCGATTGGGCTGATCCGTGTCAAATTTATTGTGCATGCTGTATGTAGACCTAGGACATAAAATCCTGAATATTTATTATCTTATTTAAAAAAAAATCTAAATCCGGTCCACCGTCTCGCCATATTTGGGAAAGACTAAAGTCATCAATGGCATGCCATCAAAGATCCACAGGGAGGCCACATCATTATTAAACCCTAATTTGTTTATGTTACGGCATGGCTCTGCAGGTGGATGGCTGTCCAAAAGGTCGGTCTGTGTGTCATTAGGCCAAAGTACTTTCACTAATTATTTTCACATGCTATACTTTTTTTAAATAGTTAACTTTCGATTTGTAATGGAAGGCAATGGGGCTCTGATCGGGCTGAAACCTTGCCCAAATTTGGAATCATACATTATTAAAATGTCATCTACGACATCATAGATGAACTCCGTGATCTACATTGGAATCTCGAGATCCACATGTTTAAAATGTATTGATTTTTTTATTTTTGTCTATATGCTGTAACCTCATAGCCTTAAGGTGTGTTCGCACAGGAGGTGAAGATATTTTTCCGTGCACAGCAATTACATACTAAGTCAATGTAAAGATGCAAATGGATGAGGCAAACTGGGCAATGTGAATGCATGACAAATAGTGAAGTTCTCTTCACTATTTGCGTCTCGACAGCCAATCGGTGTGGCTTTTTAGTACAGTGAATATGTATTAATTTTTATACACCAATAATGAGAATTGTTACTACTTATTTCATTATTTATTGTCTCGTTTAATTTAATTTGTTATTTTTCATATTGGGTTAGAGTCTCTGGATTGCCAAGTCCAGCCTTCTCTTCCTGCTCCTAGCACTCCACCGATGTTAACATATTCTCGTTTTGGGTCAGAGTCTCTGGATTGCCAGTCTGAATCCTCTGTTCCTGACAGTCCTCCGTTGACAGTAGCTCCATAAACTGGGCCTGCTCCTGCCCCTGACACTCCTCTGCCATCAATTTCACTTGATTGGCAAGATGGGCCCTCTCCTGCAGCCGGTTCTGAAACGGGACCTTGTCATTGTAAATGGATAATAAGAGCTTAATGCCTTCTTCCTCCTCCTTTCTGGTAGATAGGATATTTTTCGCCTCCTTCATAGAGTCTGTGATTGCATTAGTAACCTTATCCTGTTCATTTATCAGCTCCAGCGTCATCTGATATGTGTAGGCATTTTTTGGTTCTGGCAGTTTGATAAAGTTCTTGAATTCTGGGATAATGCGTTCATCTTCCAAGTGATAGGTCACCTCAATGCGATCACGCCCAATGAACACTCTCTGTGCTACATCTTCACTGGCCACCTTCAATCTATTCCTATGAAATCGATCTATCACTTTCTCTGGTGGTCCGTCACCCGGCCCTGGGACAACAAAGCGATAGTAGAGGAAGTCATCTCTGTCTTCATAGATCTCTGTTATCTCCCCTGGCAGCTGCACCCTCCTTACCAGCCCATCTGAACGCACATGCCCATAGAACTCCATCTCCTGAGTTGTCTCTGAAGTTGGAGTCACATATCTATGGTGTTTGAGGCAGAAGCTGCGTCCGGGTGTGAAGCGTTCGAACGTGATGCTCTTGTCTGTCGGTCTCAGGTTTCTCTCCTTCTCCTCTAAGTGGTCATGTCTGTGCTGGAACCACTCCTTTACTATGCTGGGCTGAGTGCATTTCAAGTCTTTAAAAGTGGTGAAACGCGTGACCAGTCCGTTTGAAAGCAGATAGGGTGCAAACCTCTCCAATTTGGCTTTACGGTACTGGGTCACCTTCTCTCCATTTTTTTCTCCCCCGGGGTAGCGTGTCTCAAGATCTTGCTTGGAGAGTCTGAGTTTGCTTACCCAGGATGCGGGCATCACAAAATCTTTTAGATGTTTAGTCTTGACCTCATCCTTATTGGCATTGAGAGAATCTGTTTTGCCAAGCTGGGCCTCTTCCTCCTCGTGCTGCTCATCCTCCGGCTGCTCCTCCTCCGACTTCACCTTCTCCTCAACCTTTCTCGATACATTGAGTGTCAGCTTTTGGCTGGCTGAGCTGTACAGCAAGGGCTCCCACATAGCTATGTCTTCCAGGTTATATAACATATTATTGCAGCCATCCTGCATGTTGACCCAGTAGTTGTGCTGGTTCCAGACGCTCTCTACAACGAGAAAGCGCTTGTCAGCTGTGGAGTAGCTCTTCCCAGTTAGTGCATCAATGAAGAAGTTCTCTTCGACACTCCGGCTCCCCAATAACACCAACACCCAGCAGTGGACCAGCATAGGGTCTGAAGGGTGCCTCTCGCGACTTCGATGTAATCGTTGCTTATCCTGTTGCCCTTTCAGCAGTGCAGCACGTACCTCCTCCTGTTTCGTCACCTCTCCTTTTGTGACCAGAAGGGGACACTCCTCCAATTCTTGGTTGAGCAGGCACATCTCTTTATCTGCATAGCCGCTAACACAGTAAGCATCATAGCCGGCGCCTAACAGCAAGCTGCACAGCAGTGTGGAGAAGTCAAAACACGTGCCCTTCTGGTTCTGTAACACGAAGGCGGGTGAGAATAGGTATGTCGGCAGACTGATGGAGGAATCCAAATGTTCCAGCATCAGGTGGTCAGCTATAAAGGATGCACATCCCTCCCAGCTGTAGAGCTCTTTGTAGGGTAGCAGTCTGGGCCGAAGGGTCGTAGACACAAATTTCCTGACCGCACACTCATTGAGAGGGCAGAGCAGTAAAGGTTTGCGGTCTGGATATATGTCCGTGTAGCGACATTGGAAGACGTCAGAGATGGCCAACAGACGTTTCTCCAGAGGCGAATTCTCCTTGTAGGAGGGGGGACATTGAGACAGATCCAATTCCCTGATTGTTTCTGACATGTAAACAACATGTAGATTCACACTGGACAGTGGGTAACACTTTTCCTTTTTAAATTTACCTAATCCTGTGTAGGGGGAGAATGATTAGTGATGACTCGACTAGCTGATTAGTACCACTTGGTTGACCGACGCATGACGTACATACAGCCTCAGCCAATCACATTGTGATGTTGTAACTATGTGCAGCCATAGACTGTACAAATCATAATACAAATAATGGTCAGAGAGTCACTGTGTTGTCATGAGTAGTAGTAAAGCAATCTACTATTCACACTAGAGAAATACCAGCAGGCCTAGGCTATATATATCCTTCGGTTCACTGGAGCAGTTCCATGTAAATGTTGCTCAAATGCTATTTTCTCATTGTCTTTGTGAAAAAAGAAGTCTGCAATGCTAGCCATCGGATGCATAACCTTGTGCAATGACAATTGCCTGTGTGATTAGTCTTTAATGTACTGTGGACTATTTAATTAATTTCCTTTTCAGGTTTGTAATTATTTCTCAATGACAAATTACAGGTATATGAATCATCACGCAAATCGGTACACAGTATCTCTAGTCTATAGAAATGTGTTCAAGACAGATCTGTCAGATGTTTCATATTCCATCCTGATTGGCTTCCAAAGCTTTCGAAATGCCACATCCGATTGCCGTGAAACTTTGCATGCACATTCCCATATCTCTGTTTACACAATGCTGTACCCCCTCCAACTGTATACTTACTTTTCCCCATTTCCTTCTTAAATTGTTTTATGCTTTTGACACTTGCTTTGGCAATGTAAACTAATGTTGTCTCATGTCAATAATTGAATAAACTATACCTACCAGTAGCCTACCTTCCTATACCTATCCTTGTTTATCGATATAAAGGGCTGGATGTCAAAGAATGTCCTCCAGCTTAAAGACCAATACATCTGCTGGTTTGGGGTAGTGGCCCTACCCATTGGCCAATAGACCTAACCAGCATTATTCCCACTATATACACACTATACAACTGCCAAATCTTGGCAGCATTACCACACAGTGGGCAGCAGTCGATCAGGGGTAGAGTGGCTGGTAGAGTGGCCGGATGGGAACGTGAGATTCCCAGTTCGATCCCGGGCTCCCCCAGAGTTAGTGTCGAAGTGTCCTTGAGCAAGACACTGACTGAACCCCTAATTGTTCCCGATGAGCAGGTTAATTGGTGCCTTGCATGGTTTCCACCGCCATCGGTGTATATGAATGTGTGTGTGAATGGGTGAATGTAATGTAATGCACAATCTATGTAAATCGCTTTGGATAAAAGCGTTATATAAATGCACCATTTACCCCACAGCATTACCATGTTAAACAGGCTGCTTCTATGAATATGACTCTGAGCTCTGCATTCAGTCATGCTTCCTCCAGCTAAGGAACATTTGAAAAGTCCTGTTATCCTCAGTTGACCTCGAGAAGGTCATTCATGATTTTATCTGATCTTGATCAGATTGTTGTACTCTGGACTTTCTCAGAAAACCATTTCACGCCTCCAACTAATCCAAAATGGCAAGACTTTTAACTGACCTTTAGAGATGGAACCACACCACACCCATCCTGGCCTCTCTCCACTGGTTGCCTGTATGTTTTAAAATCTTACAATTTTGCTGATAACGATTAAAGTGTGCAGTCTTCGGGCAGAGCTCTGCTCACTGTTCCTAAATCCTGGCTAAAATCTAATCGGGTGACCATGCTTTCACTTTAAGAACGCTTACGCTTGGCAAGCTAAATCAGCATCATGTTTTAAATAATCTTCTCAAAACGTACAGTACTTTTATAAGAAATCCATTTTATGATCCATTTCTTATTACTGCTTTTATATTATTGTATTGCTTACTGTTTAAATGTAATGCGCACCTATTTCTATGCTTATTCATGGTTAACTAGGCTGTTATCTCTTTTATGTCCTTAATGTGTTCATTTTAATTGTCTTTTATTGTATGTTTCTTTAATTGTATCTTGTCTCATGGCAGTTCTTATTCTTAATCCTTTTATAGTACCTTATCATAGTTGTACTTTACCTGGGTTTTGGTGGCTGGGTGTTTGGTATTTCATTTTAAAGGGATAGTTCATCCCAAAATGACATTTTTCCTATCGATTAGGATTACTCACCCCATGGAGACTTGGGGAACCGCTGCTGGTCATCAAGTTATTGGCTTAGGAATGCAACAAAAACTAAAAATATCTATGAATTCAAGTCTCCATGGGGTTGAGTAATTGATGGAAAAAAGTAACTTTTGTGACATTGTGTTGAAAAATGCTATGCAAATTAAATATTCATACCATATAGGACATGTGTGCTGGGCTAAAGCCACTTTCTTGGCCTTAAATCTTACTGTATGCACATCTCTGCTACTGGACCTTGGTCAAATGGCTCAGTGATGTCAGGCCTTTTCAGTACACTCTGGTCTTGCACAGATAGACACTACTGTAGGTGGTGCTAGAGCACCAGCCCTTTTTCCCTCTGGACAGCAATGTGCCCTTTTGAAAGCGTGTTTGTTTTATTTTATTTTTCTATAGTGTACAGTATGTGGCCCATCGTGACATCGATACATTCTGGATTAAAAGCTTCTAATATCTTATTTATGCCCCAAAATCTATAAACCACACAGAATTAACTAAGGCCGCCGGCAGTTACACGCACCACACAAGCCCTTTTTTCACTTGAGCACCTGCCCCGCAAAATGTCTGTGCACGCCACTAGCTTAATATTTACTACGGCTTTTGTTAATCATTTTATTTTTATTTTTTTATCCCTCGATTTTGTAAACCATTTGCATGTGTCAATTATCTAATGTGATCCTGGGCTCTACACACCCTCCGCCAACCTGGGGAGAGCAACGGACTTGAACTCATGCTTCGATTATTACTACGTTATTACTACGGCTTTTGTTTTCCGATGAACCCATAATGCATTTTCCCTATATCTTCCCTATAGTCTGCAGTCTTCCCTATAATATATCTGACAGTTTTCTGTCCTCCACTCGTTGTAGTAGAGGTGTATACTGCCAGATGCTTTACAGTCTCATATACATGACAAAAGTATACATGCTTGTGTGTCTAAAGCATTTGGGATGCAGTACAATTCCAGGCTTCCCCCCCTGCAATAGCGATGGGGCTGTATGGGTATTTGGGTGTTAAAAGTTTGGTAACCTGCACTGTCCTAAAAACACTGTCCCATTCCCCACGATAAGCAATGCAGTTATGCAAGACAGTCTCAAATCCACACGGGTTAACTAGACTAGCATGCCTTTGGAAACCTGTTGTGATGAGGAGGACAGTGTCCACGGGCACAGAAATGCAACAAGCATTGTCACACCACTCACACGTAATGAACAAAGCGTTCAGTCTAGCTAAGCCTGCACAAAGATAAGCACAGCTCTGGGAAGATAGAAAGTATACTTTGGCAGGGTTTCAAGAGTGAATTGTCCTTGACTGGAGATAAGAGACTGCAATCAAGCAACCTCTGTTGTTATATCAGGAGTCACACATGTACCGAATTGTTGGGCAAAAATGGCATTAGTTAATCCCTGTCGGCCCCCATTCGGCTGTTCTAGTCTCGACTCAAACACACAGTGAAACAAAGTTATCAAGCTAACCTGAATTGCCTGCTAAAACAGAATTATTGACACATTCCAAGAGTATTTTAATTCTGTTACACCACAGACTTGCCAAATCCAGCTGTGGATAAGCGACCACATCAAATTTGTCTTAAATTACAACTCCACGTCGTGCATGGCAGCCATTCCACTCCAAGTCTTTAGGGTACAATTGGATTAGGTGCTAACCTGAAACAAATCCTATTTAGTGAGGAATGGTAAACCACTTTAGCCTACTTTATTTTGTCACATATCACGATTACAGGTGTAAATGTGGGTGTTTAAAAAAATCACACCTGTGTGAAGTGAGGGGCGCTCTTATCATCACACATCATACATCATCTCAATCCGGCCAATCACAATTTGCGTCCTCACCTTTGTCTTCAGTGTTTGTGTTTACGTAATGTTGTATTTACACAAACACTAAAAAATGGCCATTCATTTCCAATGGCATTTAATGTTTGTGTCAGGTCAAATGCTCACAACTGGCCATTCATTTTCAATTACATTTAATGTTTGTGTTAGGACAATGTTTGTGTTTATACATACACCCTCAAAGCTGGACATAGGAGGGGCCAAAACAAACCTCAATTGACTGGACCAGAGCAGGAAATGGAGGCCAGTTGCACTTCGGTTTGGCCTTCTGTCCCTCAAAAAAAAGTGTACATGCTCTGATGCCCCACCGTCCCAGTTGACCATTTTCTCCTCTGTTTTTTTTCTTGTCAATGTGTCATGATGATGATTGCCAACCCGGAACGTAAGTGGCATCAAAATGCAGAGAGCCATAACACCAGAAGTAACAGAAAGCACTTTACTTCAGAAAAGGTTAACAAAGGTTATTAGCAATGTCACTCATTAGTCCAACAGCCCACTGCACTCTCAGGTGGAACAGTCTCTCAAAGCAGTACAGGGGAGAGGAGACAACAGATGGGAAAAGTCAGGGAGGCGACCCGGGCATGACACACTCAGAGCTAGCCATGGTTCACATGACGCTCGTACTTCACGACAGTCATGTGCAGGGCTAACTGCAAGAGTGTGACACAATGAAGATTTTAGACACCACTGTGTTTTGTTCCCCTGTTTCCCCATCCCCATTTTATTTTTGAGCTGCGCTAGCCCCTCCTACAGTATGTCCAGCTTTGAGGGTTTGTGCACCCACAAACATTGTGTTAACACAAACATTGAATACCATTGACAATGAATGGCCAGCTTTGAGTGTTTGTGTTTGTTTAAACAGAAACATTGTGTAAACATGCACAAACATTGAAGATGAAGGTGAGGACGCAAATTTTGATTGGCCAGAATGATATGATGCATGATGATGTATGATGATAAGAGCGCGCCCCTCACTTCACACGGGTGTGATTTTTATTTTATTTTATTTAATTTTTAATTTTTAAAAATACACAATTTACAACATTTACAACTCCCTCCAATTCCTATTTTCAAGGGTCAAGTGACTCAGTGGCTTAGTCCTGTGCAGCACGTTTATGGACGTTTGACTCAGGAGTGGCCATGAAATCATCTATATTATGTGAGTATACCTTTAACTACCTAGCATGCTGAAAGAAACAGAACTGGCTCTATGATGCAAAGTTATAGAATACTTTTTGATTGGAAATATGCAGATCCATGACTGGGCACACATAGTCTAGCATTGTAGACTTGCACCAATATCTAGGGGTGTGTGGTCAAGCACAGAAGCTTAATCAGAAGAAACTGACATGACCAGTCGGTGGACTGGGACTTTTACACTGTTGGCAGTTCTGGAGTCCCAACTAAAGTCATGCACATGGTTTGCGAGAGCACATCCCTGGGTATGTTCTAGTAGTATTAGTAATTTGTAAATAAATCAATTGGGGAAACAAACAGGTATTAGATTAATTATATCTGTGTACTTAATATCAAGGCATTTGACCTTTGTGCCCTCCAAAAATGTACAACAACAAAGGCAAAGCGGCCTTACCTGTAAAATTATGCTAGGTTTCAAGTGGTTAGAATGCATTTAAATTATTAAACCATGAGAACGCCAGGGATTGTTGGTTCTGAAAGGAGAAGAGGCTATTTCAAATTAACATTATTCCTAATTTATATGACTAAAAATAATGTCCCCTCAGACTCCCTGAATAACTTCTCCTGCATTTATAATGCTCTTATCTCTTCTAAATTAACCACACTCTCTAGGGTGAGGTATACATGGGAGAGGGAACTTGGGACGGAGCTACCCGAGGATTTGTGGAAGGAAGCGCTATCTAGAATAAACTCGTCTTGTTTATGTGCCCGTATGTGTCTTATCCAATTCAAAGTGGTCTTTACTCACCTGCAGACCATACACACACTTTTTACTCCTGCCCAAAACTTGTCCATTTTTGGAAACACATTTTTGATACTCTCTCCGCAGTCTTTAGCTGTGCCTGTGCCTCCGTGTCCCCTAGTTGCTATTTTCGGTGTGTCTCCTGTGGTGGGCAGATTCAGTAGGTGTCAGGCAGATTCAGGTGCCTTCGCCGCATTTTGCTTCACTGGAAAAATCCTACCCCCCCTGCCACGACATCCTGGCTAAAAGACCTGTCATCCTTTATTCACCAAATTCTCAACTAGAGGCTCATTGAATAACTGGGACCATTTTCTTTTATATATTAATTCTTTAACTGCAATTGATGAATTTCCCTCTCTCTTCTTTAGCTTCTTTTATATGGTCATTTCTTGCCTACAAGTTTCTTTCCTAATTCTTTTTTGTAAGTATTGTTTATTATCGTACATTTTTCTACAAGTCTATTCTCCCCTCAGGGCTAGCGGGTGGGTGGGTGGTTGGCTGGGTGGGTATATGCGTTAATGTTGGATGTTGTTGCTGTTTTTTTTTTGTATGTTCCTTGTATTTTAAAAATTGAAAAAAACCCAATAAAACATTATAAAAAAAAAAAAAAAATGTCCACACGGTTAAAACTGGTTCATTCAGTCGATTGGCTTCTATTTCCTCCTGACCTCCTTCCTTGTGGCCGTCACCTCACCTCTCTAATCAGGAGATAAAGATACATAATCAACAGTGTCACTGTGTTATGCGATAACAAAAGGCATGTTTCTTCAGTCAGTTTGTTCTGATGACACTCCATAAAAAAATGGTTTCATGTACATGTTTTTTTTATAATCTAAGAGCAATAAAATTATATAAAAAAATGACAGACTAGTTCCTCCCCACCACTGCAGAGACTAGGGCGGCAGGGAGGGCCATCTCCATTGCTGCACTAGCAGTGGTGGAAAGTAACTAAGTAGATTTACTTAAGTACTGTAGTTAAGTACAATTTTGAAGTATCTGGACTTTACTTGAGTATTTCCAATTTCCAATTATTTTACTTCTACTCCACTACATTTCAGGTCCAAAATGTACACTTTTACTCCACTACATTATCTTTATTCTCCACTACTATTTGAACACTTTATAGTTACTATAGTTACTTTGAAGATTTAGATTATTACAAAACATACATAAGGCACTTCAGGCCTCTATTTTGGCCATTTGAAAACAGCAGATCTACATGCAAGCCCACAATGCATCATGATGTGACACATTATGGGGGGTAGGACGAAGGCCCTATACAAAGGCCCTATACATGAGTCAGTACGATACAACAGCTTGTGACAACAACACAGAAATGTGTGTGGGGAGGTATTCATTGGTATAACGACTACATTGGCGATAAAAAGGCGTGAAAAAGCAACCGGCTATGCTAAAAAATAAAGAATAGAAAAAGTAATAGAATAATCTTTAGGAAAATAATTGATAGTTGCTGTTGCAGCCATATCCACTGATTCACATTGGGCCTAAACCTTACACTCTGCTTGCACTCTATTCACCTTGGTTCAAAGTCAAACTAAAAACGGAAGAACACCGGGAAATGTTAAACGCGCTCATAAACAGCTTAGCTGCTATGCCTTATCTTAGCCCAGAGTAGATAATGATCAATGATTACTTACCCTAATTTCTCAATTATCTAAATTAAATGATGTAATAATGAACTTGCTTCCCCTTGTAATTCTAGGAGACTTGATAAAACCATTTGAATAACATTATAGCATAATGTAAAGCATAAAGTTTCTTCAACACATAAAAAAAGCTAATTTAATAATCAGGGATAAAAGCACAACTGTAGTGTTGATTGACTTATATAGTTTTATATTTGTACTGTTAATTAAATTCAAATGCACGTTCTGTCTTTCATCAATATGACTAAAAGTGTCCATTTGAGCCTATCTGTGTGGAATTATAACCCACAAGTGTCATGGTCGTGCCCTTTGAGCGGGAGGCCAGTCCCTGCCCCTCGTGCGAGTTTATGACATATTGTTATACCTGAGACAGGTGTACTGCTAATCACACAAAGGTTAGGGGAGTTGGGAAAGGCGACAGAGAAAAAAGAAAGTAAAAAAAGATTCACGGAGACAAGCTCCAACACGCCTCTACTCTAAGGATGCTTCCACTGTTGGTAATAATTGTACTGTTGGGGCTCACATGGACACCAGGTAGGCCTATCTACGGTTTCTGCACTTTCATGTTTGTGTCATTCTGTGTTCAATGAGTCAGTTTATTCATGAAAGGTCTTACAATGTGGAACATGACTGCTGTTTGTGAGTGCAGTGTTGTGAGTGGAGTGGAATTCACATTTTGCTATCTTGGTCAAAGTGTTTTTGGCTGAGCTAGCTGTGATCGTAATTTAATCATTTGAACCCTAGTGTCCCAATTCTGGGGCAAACATTGTGCAACGCAACCCATAGAAATAATAATTTTAATTTAATATTTTTTGGTCAAAACGCCACTTTCATCCTTTTGTAGCAACCATGCAGAATTTCATGATGCTTATAATTGGCGTATGAGGTTCATATCAATATAAAGTTGCACACATTTATATTATAATATTTCCCTGTTTCTCATCTCAATGTGTTCCCAGGAACTGCTTTTCCATGTTCCCAGATGTACCCGTCCCAGCCTCCTCCTTCTACTGGTATGTGACATGGACAGCAGAGCAGATGTCTGCACAGTAATCCTCAGTGCTCATTTAACTCTGAAAGTGTGCGTAGGTCACCACGTTTGGGTTAGATTTGTGCACTCTCAAAGTTACAAATGGATAAATAAACAGCACTGAGTTCTATAAAGATTGAAGAGCAAGACGCCTATGAGTTTTGAGTATAGAAATACCAGTGATTTAGAGAGTTTGAATATGCAATATCCTTCAAATTTAATCTCTTTCTCAAATGTCTAATATGCAATAAATATAAAAATCTTAAAAAATAGCCAAATGTGATTTTATGGGAACTTTATCAGCAGTTTGTTAAATACACACTTACTGGGACAGGTGCGTGAGCAGGCAGCCAATGCACAAGACATGACAAATGGATACACTATCTTCACTTACAGGGATACCTGATGAAGGTCAGTTGGACCCAAACGTACGTTGTACGTAAACAATATAGTTTTTTCTCTAAGTGAAGACAGTGTGCGGAATGTCCCTTTTTTTCATCATTTATCAGCAGAACAAACTGATAATAACATCAATATAAGCCTGGGCTTTGTCTCCGTGTCACTATCACTGCTCTTTTACTGATATGGAGAGCCATCCTTTGAGTTCACTTAAAGGCCTATGTGAACTTAACTTGAATTTACTGTCAGTTACAAATCCGTATCCGTATCGCCCTTAAAAAACGCTGCTAAATTATATACATGCACTTTACACCTTTGTACTTTCCTTGTGTATATATGTTTTTAAAATAAATTATTTGTTTCCTAATGTAAGGTACTATTTGCTTGTTTTGTTTTAAGTTTTTATGTTCGGACTGCGGATGAAAATTATAATTTGCTAAATCTGGTGTATTTACATTGCATTTATGTAATGTCCATTAATATGCATTGTCCCGTCTAAATAAACAAATAAAGTAGGTAAAGTATGCTAAATGTGAACGTACTCTCCAGAAAACAAGAGATCAAATCTATTTTATATTATACGGGAGTCTTGGGTGTATTTGTGTATCGTGTTTTATCTTACTATTTTTGTCCCATACTGTTCTCAGTATTGCCATTGAAGTAAGATAGGCCAAATCAAACTCCATCATTTGGTTTCTCTCTAGTTGATAGTGTGAAGCCTTCAGATGTGGCTGTACTTTCCACCATCGGACTTGATATGCACAGGTGAGCAAAGGGCCAAATTAAGAGTCAATATTTCTGTCTACAGCCTGTCTACAAATTAAGCCTATAACGATTTGTTAAAACCATGACCTTGTTTTCCCCTGCAGCACAGAGCTGTCCAAAGTGGTATGGAGACTCCATGGTAATGCCCCAAACTTATTTTTGTCATTTACAGAACATACAGTGTGCTAAAACATTCATCCATGTTGTCGATATCCTATAATACATACAGTATGAGCTGTGTTACATTAAAATAATTATTATTATTAATGGTAGATGGTAGAACAATTCTGGGACACAGTACAGTATGATGATGATGTATTGACCCACGTGACGTCACAGGGACCCTCAAAAGTTTATATGGAATATAAATAAATAATTTAATAAGTTATTAAAATAACTACGCAACCACAATAAATAGCCATTGAGGCGACAAATAAGATATTGTACAAGTGGCTTTTTGTTTTATGTGGACACCCCCACCAGTTAATTAAGTATACCCATGGTTTTCACCTGAGCACCTTCCACCTGAACCTGGCCTTCACAGATTTAAAAAACATAGATCATTCGCCGCTGCAGTTCATTGGAGCGACATGTATCTTATGGAGGCCGCCATATTGGCGTTCAATATGGCGGAGGCACGGCACGCAGCCAATCTAAGTGACTATACTGGCCAATCACAGCGCGTCTTTCCCGGGACTATAGTCGCTGGGGAGGAGGCATTTCTATCTTTACTTTTCTGCTCACTTAGAGGCTGATACTAGCTGCTTTAGACTACTGTATGGTATCGTTTTACAACATTGATAATATCTCAGACAGCCTTGATAATAAGGTATAATGAACCCTAATAGCTCCCGACGCAAGTCTGCTGCCAACTTTCTTTGTAGCGATAGCTTATGTCTATCATGGACTGTATGTCAAGTCTGTGAATAGGCCTACATTGTGGGCAAATAAATCCTGGAGTTGAAAAAAGAAATCTTCTCCCTCTGTCAGAGATGATGACCTTGTTCAACCCTGCTCTCATCTTGGACCAAACAAGCCTGTACTCACCTCAATTTGTTCAACACAGGTACAGGTGTTTACAACATATTCTAATAAATGAGATATGCTTGTCATTATTCATGGTTACTGACAAATGGAGTTTGACAGGATCAATAATATCACTCTATTTATAGGAACCTGCAGGAACAGGCAGATGAGTTGTCATTCTCTCTGCGGAACAATCAGGTATTTAAGTGGCTGAATTCCTATTTAAAGAGATAACCTGACTTATTCAAGTTGGTTTAGTTTAGAGGTTTGGGCCACAATTTGGCCCGATCCGACCGATACGCCCAGTCCTTGTCCCTTTTAGATCCCTGATGTCACCTGAGGATATGCAATTTAAGGAGGAATTAACCAAACGCACGCACGCACGCACGCACGCACGCACGCACGCACGCACGCACGCACGCACGCACGCAGGTGCACGCACGCAGGTGCACGCACGCACGCACGCACACACACACACACACACACACACACACACACACACACACACACACACACACACACAAATAAAAGGGTTTAGTCATAGTATGTGACTGTATCTGTCTCATGCAGGCCATTGATGAAGACAGAGACTGGAAGCTGGTGCTCCTTGTGGTTCAGGTGTATCAGCTCTGTGCCTGTGAGGAACAACAGGTAGGAGATACGGAGCATTATTTTCTTACGTCTTGTGATTATTGTGCAAAGATACGTTATTCAACCTTTTGTCAGCTGGGGTTGGTCAGGGTAATTAGCATGAAGCATACCTGTCTTAGTTTGACGTGGTTCTACAGCAATCTCAACCTTTGTAGTAGTGCCCGGTGTACATCCTCCTCTTACATAAGAACACAAAAGAACAAAACAAACCAGATGGGAGGACAGACATACACAGACAACCATCTCCAGATTGAATGAGTTTAAACCTGAATCTGAGCATGCTAGACGTGATCTCCGACGCAGCTAGGTTGTGTGTGTGTGTGTGTGTGTGTGTGTGTGTGTGTGTGTGTGTGTGTGTGTGTGTGCGACTGCGTGTTGTGTGCAGGTCAGGTCTTCTATCAGAGCCACAGTGGAGCAGGTGGATGCTACTCTGCAGCTCCTGCACTCTCAGGTTTTTTTTTGTATTTTTCTTCTTCCATGTTGTTACCATTCTTCACACTTTTGCTACTTACTGACCACTGTGTCTGTTGCCTTCGCAGCTGAAGAGGACCATTATTAGTGTTACCCTGTGGGACGGAGAGTACGCTCACCAGAACAGGTGACTTAATTTGATTGTCCGTATACGTAGTAATGATAAAGCAGCTTATTTTCACATCCTGTCACACACCAGGGTTCATTTATTGCATATACTGTAATTATTCGTGGGAAAATAGGCAAAGACATTTAGGCATAAGGGGTAAGGCACTGGGGAAAATAGGGCCCTTATGCTTCCAGTTGTATCTCAGAGTAAAATTAACAACAAAGGATTTCACTGTGCAGGAAATGTCCATGCATGGAAACAAAGAGTGAACAAGAGGTGCGACTCCTGAGGGCCGTGATCACTGAAGTCCTGCAGGTGTGTCCCTCACTACTGCCCTCAATGTCATCATAACTTTGTTACAATTCCTTACATATTTCATGTTTTTATTATAAAGGGTAGTTAGTAGTTAATAGTTAAAATAGACGATCTACAAGCTCACAACGTGTTGTGGTAGGACACATTGTCATCTTGTAGATTCACTATTTCACTAAAATATTTATAAATAATAATGAAAAGCAACGGTTCTGGACATTAAGCTCCTGTTCATAAACCTGTTTTTGAGGGGTGCTAGCCCCTCCAACCTCTGCCTTTGTGTGTTTTCCGCCCGTGACGTCATGTGTGGGGTCATGTCTATGACTTTTTATGACAAATTTTGTTCCGAACAAACTTAAAGGCCAAGTCAAAGGCAAAGGACGTCACGCGTGGTGTCTGTGTCACGCCATGTGGGTCAATGAAAGGCACCCCTAACGTCACACGATTGTGATCTTTACATTGAACAGGAGGCTCTGGACGAACACCTTGAAAAGAGACGTTGGTTTGGTGACAGAAATGACTTCACTGTCCTTCTGCAGACCACACCCCTTATGAGAGACCCTGCCTCCTTTGCTGTGAGTGACTGAGATTTGACCCCATCTGCCCCAGTATTGTTTTCACTTTACAGTGCTGTGCAGTGCTTATTCATGCACAAATTTGGAATCAGCATATTGTACAAAATAAAAAACTGTTTTGGAGGGCAAATGCCAATGTAGCCTAATTGGTAAATTGTGCATTTATATAGCGCCTTTATCCAAGGCGCTTTACATAGATTGTGCATCACATTCACCCATTCACACACACATTCATACACCAATGGCGGCAGAAACCATACAAGGCACCAACCAGCACAATAGGAGCAATTGGGGGTTCAGTGTCTTGAACACTGGACACTTCGACACTAACTCTGGGGGAGCCCGGGTTCAAACTGGCAACCGGCCACTCTACCCCTGAGCCACCGCCGCCTACTATGGTGGTGTAAAAATTCTTAGTCTGTCATTACATGAAAATAACAGATACATAAGAGCTATGTTGTTATGATTTGCCATGCAAAAATGAAACTACTCTAGTCTGTCTGTCTGTCTGTCTGTCTATTTGGAGTTATAGAAGTATGTCTCTCTGACTATACAAATAATGTTATCCAGTGCTGAAAACATCAAAACAAACATGCTATCAAATACTCATATCCATAAAAATGAAAGGCGATGAACCAAGCAGCTAAACTACAGTATGCATGCACAGCTCTACTTAGGTTACCTTGTTGTACAGTACACAGTATAGTCATCAGTGTTAATTTAACACATGTAAATTACACAGATCATAAAAAAAGAAGAAAAGATTTGAACAGACATTTTTGTTCATGTCTTTCAACAGCATGGGAGAGTGCCCACTGAGTCTCAAGCATCACGCCACACTGATGAACTGACTATACAGATGTGGGCTAACCTGGTAAGGATTATCATACATCCTGCTTTTCTCCTATTTTGTTAATTGCTATGACAACCTAGCAGACTTGGTTTATTCACGCAACAGTGATGTTGAGGTTGACAAACCCTTATTGTCCCTTATTGATTTGTAAAGCGACAGCTTGTACTGTATAAGTGAAGGGGCTACTTATATAAGTGGATATGTACAGTATAGGGATGTCTCAGTAGCCTGGTTTATAGGGATGTCTCAGTAGCCTGGTTTAGTGTATAGGGATGTCTCAGTAGCCTGGTTTAGTGTATAGGGATGTCTCAGTAGCCTGGTTTCTAGCCTGATTCGCTGCGTTCCGGGATTTGTTTTGTCACTTCTCTACACAAAGTGACAAAACAAATCACAGAACGCAGCGAATCAAGCTGGAAACCTAATGTCTCAGAGCAACTCAGAGAACTTTCACCTATGAAATCTAGATTAACCACCTTCAAAAGGACTTGACAGGACGTCAAAATATGAAACGTAAGCTTTGCTTTATATAGAAAAAAGGTGGCATACCAAAACACAACAGAAACAATCTCTTTGGCATTCGTGTCATCTACTCTGCAAACTCAATAATACACTGAAAAACAACAATAGAATGGCTTTTCTTCTTCTGAAATAGCATCATAGACATGTTTTAATCTCCATTCAGCTCTTGATATAATTACTAACATACAACAGATGTTAAACAGTGTTTAAATTTTGGTTGATGTTGACAATTTAGATTTTAGATGGCATAAAATAAACATTACAGATGGAACCAACATTTGGACATTCTCGTTAGTAAATGAACATTGAGGATTTCGCACGCACGCACGCACGCACGCACGCACGCACGCACGCACGCACGCACGCACGCACGCACGCACGCACGCACGCACGCACGCACGCACGCACGCACGCACGCACGCACGCACGCACGCACGCACACACACACACACACACACACACACACACACACACACACACACACACACACACACACACACACACACACACACACACACACACACACACACACAGTCATTGTTCTTCCTACAGTACTTGTTGATGCAAGCGATTGAATGAACTGTCTGTCTTCTCAGCTGCAGCCTGCAAGTGTCCAACAACAGAACACAGAGGGCAATGGAATGATCATTTCTGTGCCTTGCCCTAGTGAGGTAAGAAGACATAACTCTTACTTGTTGATACAAGTTTGATTTGTTCCACTTCATCAGTCTGTGGCCCTTATATGGTTCGATAAGTTACATACTGTAAGTATAACCACTTAAAGCCCTATTTTATACAACCATGCTCACCTGTGCACGGACACGTACACAGGTGCACGGACACGTACACAGGTACACAAACATACAGACAAAGCTGGTTGTTGGAGTGGTTTGCACCACTCAAAAATAACAAAAAAAGCTTGTGTTGTGATTTTGGGTGACCTTCTATAAGGCCTCTAGAAGTCTCCATCTAAACCTTGGGGTGGTGGGTGAGAATCCATCGAGTCGCAGGCGCGGAGAACATATGCCACCACAGCAGACAGCAATGTATTACACATAACTTCTAGAATCTAGAGTTTATTACACACAGAGAAATATATACAGTAAGAACAGTGGATCTATGACGTCCCTAGCAGATTATGGAAGAACAGAATGAGCAGGAACAAGCATGCATCTCATATCATATCATATTGCGCATACAGTCAGCATACAAACAGCGTGTACAAGCTCACTCACAATGTGTCACATACATTAAGCATTGTTTCACTTTCAACCGTCTTTCTCATGTCCCTCCTCCACATACTGTACAATATGCTCTCTCTCTCCTCTCCAGGACCGTCCCTTCCTCAGAACAGAGGGGAACTCTCCATCATATCGCCACAGTGAGGCGTCTCCTCTGCTTCACCCAGTGAGTACAGCATACAGTATCTCTTTGACAGTAGCATAAGGTACAGAGCCACATGGAGGTCCTAGCGATGCTGTTCGTCTGTGTTCTTGTTGTGACAGTTGTTGATGTGCGTTTCATGTGCCTTCAGATTACAGGCACAGACATGCCCTGTGAGGACCTCAGCCCCTCCCCCTCGCCACCCACCACAGGTAAGAGTCTAGTGCCAACTATAACAATGATCCTAATGGATCCTAATGCACAAACATAGTGACCGTTTGTTTGGTTGTATTGTTACTTTGCTTTGTTTCATACACACACACAAACATGTAATCAAATGATGTGGATCCACATGGCATATGGCTGTGGATCTTGGTAATGTCTGACGTCAGTTGTCTATGACGTATGACTCCAGACATGGGCAAGGCTTCAGCCCGATCGGAGTCCCATTGACTTCCGTTATAAATTAAAGTTCAATATTTTAATTGTTATCTAATTGTTTTCACTTATATGTGAAAATAATTGTGGATGTACATACTGTATGTGGTCTACTGGCAGCACTGATCGGTCTAGTGGTTTACAAGATTAACACACACGCACGCACGCACGCACGCACGCACGTACATGAATCAATGTACCACCAATTTGTCCTGCTCATTGAGGTTCTCTGTGTTGTTTCAGTCCATACCCTCAGGCCAGGTGATATCAAAGTAGTGGGTGCTATAGGAGACTCTCTCACAGTAAGTTCAACATTATTTGCGACCTGCTTTACCT
Source organism: Electrona antarctica (assembly GCF_951216825.1). Lineage (NCBI taxonomy): Eukaryota > Metazoa > Chordata > Actinopteri > Myctophiformes > Myctophidae > Electrona > Electrona antarctica. The sequence continues at coordinate 23,849,773 of NC_136798.1, forward strand.
GATATTTAATCAACAGAGAACAAAAATATTCAATCTTCAAGCTTGCGATGCAAACTGTTTTGAACTACATCTGCTCCGTTCAATATTTTTCTTTCTTGTCTTTGGAAATGTATTCGCCTACAATGACATGCCCAATAGGGACGCCAGGTTGAAAGTGCACTAATATTACAGTGTGTTAGAACAAAGACACAGAAAGGATCTTCCTTCAGTAACATGACCTTTTCTTACTGGCAGGCAGGCAATGGAGTTGGAACAGACAACCCTAACAACTTACTGGCTGTGCTGCTCCAGTATAGAGGATTGTCCTGGAGGTACAGTACTGTACTAGGATGGGGATGCCTTCCTTGTTACTTGTACATTTTGCTTTTGGCTTAGCAAAAATATTTGTTGGTTCTTGCTTGTTATGTAATTGTTTTTTTGGAACCATGTTTGTATTTTGGCAAAAGATAAGGAAGATAAACAACTAGAAAAAACAACTAGAAAGCAATTTTCAAAACAGGGTTAAAAGGAGTTTGTAAGAAAACAAGATGACATCCAACAACAATAAAGCAGACAGACAGATGCTATTCAATTACAATACAAACTACTGTACATGTATAAGCAGTAACAGAGATTAAGAGCTGTCCAAGAGAGGAAATACAATTTACAATTTAGGCATTTAGCAGACGCTCTTAATCCAGAGCGATTTACATTAAGCAAGAACATACATCACATACATAAAAAGTTATCATGAAACATGCGTAAGCTAAGAACGTAACAGTGGGATATCTATATAATGAAACGAAATTAAATGAAATAAGTACAATGGGGAAAAAAATTAATAATGGAAAAATATTTGATAAAATGGATAACATCATAGATAACTAGAAAAAGTGCCCCTCGGGGCACAGGTCTCCACCAAGCCAGGTCAGGTTGTGGCCTCCTGGTGGCGCTATAATAGGCCAATGTGAAAAGGGTGCCATTTCTTCATACGCCTTTGATGGCAATTGGATGATTTGAGGCATTTTGCATTTTGTTCCAAAAATGTGTTTTGCAAAAATCAACCTGTTGGTGGTGCTATAACAGGCCAATGTGAAAAGGGTGGGATATATTCCTCAGCCTAGTAAGAAAATGTGTGAAAGATTTCACGTAAATTGCACGCTGCATTCATGATTTGAGGCTTTTGTTCAAAATGGGGCTATCTTGCAAACTTTGAAAGCCAATTATAGCCAATTAGGATGGAATATGAAATATCAGACAGATGCGACTTGAGCACATGACTATAGAGATACTGTGTAACGATTTGTGAGATTTTTGGACAGAATCTGGAGGAGTAATATAAAAAAATGTGTTTTACAAAAGTCGGCCTCCTGGTGGCGCTATAAAAGGCAGATGCGGAAAATGCAGGTCAAAGGTTTGTCCTTGGCCTGTAGGGAGTGTGCATGCAACGTTTCACGCAGATCTGTGCAGTTTTAGGTAAAAAATGTGAAAAGCTGCCTCATGGTGGCACTATAACAGGCCGTTCTGGAAAATGTGGGGCAGAGGTTAATCGTTGGCATCCAGGGAGTGTGTGTGCAAAGTTTGGCATCGACCGGGTTAACGGTGCCGGAGATTAGCTGGTAACGGACGGACGGACGGAAGGACGGACGGACACACGGACGGAGTGCAAAACATACTCTCTCCCCATGCCTTCGGCCTGGTGGAGACAATAAATTCAAATTATATTGAATGTAAACGGCAAGGTTTCACAACAATATTCTATCATCTTTCCTATATGTATTTGATTCCTGTTGTGCAAATAAAATAAATAAACCTGGAAAAAGTAGAGCAAAAAGTAGAATAATAAAAATCACACTTGTGTGAAATGAGCTGGGTGCTCTTATACATCATCATAGATCATCACATTCCGGCCAATCACTTTTGGCATCCTCACTTTTCTGTCCTCACTTTTTGAGTGGTGTAAACCACTCCTACAACTGGCTTTGTTGAGTGGTGTAAACCACTCCTACAACTGGCTTTGTTTTGAGTGGTGTAAACCACTCCTACAACTGGCTTTGTTAGTCTGTGCTCAAAAAATGAGCATGGTTGCTATGTTCACCCTGTTCACCCGGGTGTGATTTCATTACGTCAGACATGATTTCATTACGTCAGACAGGCTTACACCACTCAGTTCACACGGGTGTGATTTTTAGTTTACGTGTCTGTCCGTACCAAAAAAAATGAGCATGGTTGCTATGGTCACCCAGTTCACACGGGTGTGATTTCATTACGAACAGACAGTTTACGTGTCTGTTCGTACCAAAAGATGAGCATGGTTGCTATGGTCACAGTTCACACGGGTGTGATTTAATTATGTCAGACATTACGTCAGACCACAGTTGATCAGTCTATATAAGACCTTACACCACTTTTATCCTTACATTCTATGCTCAGCCAATCAAATCATTGCTATGGGGTACACACAAACACACAAAGCTGGACATATGAGGGGCTAGTGCCCCTCAAAAAAAGCCTGTAAACTATAAAGCATGAAGGACATTTTGAAAGGTTCTATCATAATAAAAGGCCTCACCATAAGAGTGAGTTCTGAGAAGCATCTGATCTGGATACAGCATAAACAACTGAGTGCTTCAATATGGTCTAATGCCTGAAAGCTTCCAAAATGTAACCATTCATGAAGCTAACCATGTTCTGTTTTGTTTTCCCCTCACAGCATTGGTGGAGATGAAAACCTCAGCAATGTCACCACTCTGCCCAGTGAGTCTCATGTCTGTATGGTGTTTAAACCTTACCAATGTCACCACTCTGCCCAGTGAGTCTCATGTCTGTATGGTGTTTAAACCTTACCAATGTCACCACTCTGCCCAGTGAGTCTCATGTCTGTATGGTGTTTGTGTCGTGTCTGTGTGGGCCGCTGTGGGGGGAGTCCCCCCCCCCCGGGGGACAGCAGTTAGTTGGATAGGAGAAAAAAAAGATAATCATAAAATCTAAACAAAACAGTATATAAAAACATGACATTTTATTTCAATTCAAATTTTGAACATGCCATTATTGAAAAAAAATGTCAATTTGTATTACTTAAAATAGCCGATCTACAAGCTCACAATGTGTTTCTTTGTTCTCTGTTAGATATCCTGAAGCATTTTAATCCTCTACTGACTGGCTACTCAGTAGGTATGGGTAGGCAGGACACACATGATGCCTTTCTCAACCAGGCTGTGGCAGGAGACAGGAGCAGGTGAGTCCTTGCAGAAATCTCTCAAAGTATTTCTACATTGTGTTATTGCTTCGCCATAACAGGACTTTGGTCAATTTGGCCTATATAAATTGTAGATTGTACAATCACATTTTACCCCCTGGATTCCTTATAGGCCATTTGTGGTTTGTATAATATGTAATTTTTCCTTTGCGTCTGTTTTTAAGGGACATGCCACACCAGGCTCGAGCCCTGGTAGCAAGGATGAAGAATGACTCTGTAAGGACATCTCTACTTCTTTACATTTAGAAACAACTTAATATCTGCCCCCTGTGATTGATGTTTTTGTCACTTTGGTACCATAATGAAAATGTACAGTAATTGTAGAAGAATCCTCCGATATTTATCAGTGATGTTCATTTCATGACATAAATTAAGACATAGCTCAAGTTACAGGTGTTCAAAGGTTTCTGTATTTTGCCATCCATTGCCTTCGTTGTGCAACTCAGACGTATTTTGTAAATCCCTTTATCTCAACCGTTGAAGGTATCAGTCATCCTAGCTCATCATCTGCCAGACAAGGACAGCATTCTTATAAAATGATATGACATGACAATCTTGCAAAAGACACCACTGTACTGCATAGTTATTACACTATGATAACAATATACTCACATGCAATAATTTCTCTTTCAGCGCATCGATTTTGAATCTGACTGGAAGGTGATCACAGTTTTCATTGGTGGCAACGACATCTGTGATGCCTGCTACAATTCAGTGAGTGGCAATTATGTTTAATATTATATTAATATAGTTGTAATTTTCAAAATAACAATAGCAGAGTTAGATGTTTTGTTTTACAAATGAAACTCTGACACTACGTTGCTTCTTTATGTGCCCACAGAACTCTTATTCTGCCCAAAGTAGTATGCGATACATCCGTGATGCCTTGGATTATCTTCATAAGGAAGTAAGAACAACCAAAACAGTACAGTATAGTATATCAGATGCCAGGTTCCAGATGTTCTAAATGTATAAATGTGCCAGGTTCCAGATGTTCTAAATGTGTAAATGTGCCAGGTTCCAGATGTTCTAAATGTGTAAATGTGCCAGGTTCCAGATGTTCTAAATGTGTAAATGTGCCAGGTTCCAGATGTTCTAAATGTGTAAATGTGCCAGGTTCCAGATGTTCTAAATGTGTAAATGTGCCAGGTTCCAGATGTTCTAAATGTGTAAATGTGCCAGGTTCCAGATGTTCTAAGTGTGTAAATGTGCCAGATTCCAGATGTTCTAAGTGTGTAAATGTGCCAGGTTCCAGATGTTCTAAATGTGTAAATGTGCCAGGTTCCAGATGTTCTAAATGTATAAATGTGCCAGGTTCCAGATGTTCTAAATGTGTAAATGTGCCAGGTTCCAGATGTTCTAAATGTATAAATGTGCCAGGTTCCAGATGTTCTAAGTGTATAAATGTGCCAGGTTCCAGATGTTCTAAATGTGTAAATGTGCCAGGTTCCAGATGTTCTAAATGTGTAAATGTGCCAGGTTCCAGATGTTCTAAATGTGTAAATGTGCCAGGTTCCAGATGTTCTAAATGTGTAAATGTGCCAGGTTCCCAGGACCTTGGTCAACCTTGTGGAGACTCTTCATATTACCCCACTCAGAGAAATGCACACTGACACTGGCCCATCTGTGAATTGTCCCACCTGGCTGGTCAAGTAAGTCTCAATACCTAATCAAAAGATGCTTTCAAATGCATTAGCTCTCTCTTAAAAAGGCCAGACCAGACCAATGCCACTAGTCGCAACTCCTTGTTACAACAAAACAGTTTTGAAGCCACACCAATGCAAAGTCAGTAAGTTTGAGAGTCAGTTTATGTGTCTCCCACCAATCCACTCCCTGTGTCAGTCCATTTATAATCAGTGCTTCAGTCTACACCTTACACCATCTCTCCACCTCAGAACAAAGAAAAATACAGAACAATACATGCCAAATATATATACATGCCAAATATAACACAATTCATCCAAATGCAAAATCCGGCTGGCCGTAACACCTTGCAACTGCCATTGGGGATAATGGTAGTTGCATGTTGGCAAGGAGTGTGGACTGACTGGCCTTTAAATATTTGTATTTATATTTTATATTTTTATAAGTACAGGGGTTTGTACTTGGCTATGTCCTATTTCCCCTCTACAGCAAAGCTCTTCAGCTAAAACATTCGATCTACTCAACGCATCATATTGCGATGCATTTTGAGCTAGTAGGCTATTCCATCTGTTTTGCCTAACGTTGTCCTATTTAGGACATGCCTAGAATAGGGACTAGTGTCTGCAACATTTATTTTTCTTGAAAGTATGTCTTTTTAGCACTTTTTCACTGTATCATATATTAGGCTGAACATATTGGGGTTGACTTTTGGTATCTAAAGCTCACAGTCTTTGAAGCCTTTCATTGACAGGAAATGGGGAGAGAGATGGGGGGGTGACACGTAGCAAAGGTCGAGGGGATCGGGAGTTGAACCCGCAAAACGCTGTCAGGCTGGATTGAAATGAAATGAAATGAAATCTATATTTACCCAGGGTATCTGGGCTAAGCTCAAGAACTTGTTTCCAGCCAGGCCCTGCTCATAGAACACATTTCATCGTAGTGGTTCAATGCCTTGTTCAAGGGCACTTCAGCGGTGGTAATTTTAACGTGTCGGACGGCTGATTCGAACTAGGAACCTTCCGGTATCAAGACCGCGCCGCTATCCGTTCGGCCACCGCAAGAGACACCGCTGGATTACCAGCCTAGGTGCCCGGATCGCTAGGCCGGCCTGCAGCTATTTTGTCTGCCAATGCAGATGTATCAATAAGAGACAATCATACAAGGCTGTATATCTCTCCTGATATCTTCCCCTTGTCAGGATTCTCTGTCCCTGCGTTATCTCACCAAAGCCTGGCTCTAAAGCTCTAGAGAAGGTGGAGGAGCTGAACAGAGAGTATCAGGTAGGAGGAGACACGTACTGGAAGGAAGGCCATAATGTGGTCATCTTCATTGTCTCTTGTCATGCTCTATTTTTCATCTCCATGCGTTCGTTTCAGCTCTTGTCTCATTCTTTCAGCTTGTATTGAATGAGCTTGTGGAGTCTGGCCGCTATGACACCAAGACAGACTTCACTGTGGTCGTCCAGCCTTTCTTCAGAGAGGTCGTCGTTCCCAAGCTGCCGGTGAGATACAGAGACTCAATTCAATTCAGTTCAGTTGAAGAAGATTTCAAAACATTATTTAACATTTCCAACGCATCACAACAGTACAGCTCAACGACTAAACAAACAAGCCAGCACATTAACATTTTCAAAAATAGACAATCTACATGCTCATAACTTGATGAGCATGAGCTAGATATTTTAATATTATACTTCTTTTGAAGTATTACGCACAGTATCAGTCACTCGAACACAGCGTTGACTGTGTAACCTGTTTTTTGTCCCCCACTGATGTCAATACTAGAAATGCTCTGAATGACGTCTATATTCGTCTATATTCTGCTACCACAGGACGGCCGTCCCGACCGCAGCTTCTTCTCACCTGACTGCTTCCATCTCAGCCAGAAGGCCCAGACGCTGATGGCTCGCTCCCTCTGGAACAACATGGTGGGAATCTGCGACACACTGAGCAGCCACTTTCAAATTGCCGCTTTTTTATGTCAAGCACATTGTGCCACCATGGGCGGAAACGTGTCAAGATCACTTCCTCAGTTGAAACACTCATTTACGTAATGTAGGCTCCCTAGCTGTAAACCAGTGGTTCTCAAAGTGGGGTCTGGGGGGGGGGGTCCCCAGCAAAATGTGATATACAGCATCACAATCATCACAATCAGTTGGCTATTCAAAAATAGCAGATGTACAAGCTCACAGCGTGTCATTTCGTGCCAGACTGCGAGCTTGTACACCTGCTATTATTGAATAATATTTGAAAAATTGAATTGAATAATAAAAAATATATAACATAAATCTTCTCTTCTGGGAGTCCCTGGCACAAATTAGTTTCAGATATTAACCAATTAACCAATGTTGTAAATGTATTGACACAAAGTAGGCCTACTATGAAATTACTATTACTACAACTAGAAATTACTATTACTATGAAATTTGAGGTGATGCATACTGAATGTTATGCTCTTGTTTCCCCATAGTTGGAGCCTCTTGGTCAAAAAGTTACCAAACAAGACTTTAATGCCACAATCGAGTTGAAATGTCCATCCAAGGTATGCACTCATTCTTGCTGTTATATTGTTGTTGTTGTTGTTGTTGTTGTTAATAATAAAGTATGGTGGGTTTGAATCCTCATCTCTTTAAATCCTACAACAGTATTCTCGGCTTTACTGCTATTTAAATGATGGGGTGGTTTGTACTTCTTTCAGAATAAACATTAGCAATTGTAGGCTACTTTTCGTTTGCTTTTTTTTTTGTTAATTAGTCTTCAGTCACCTCCATGGTGATCAAATCATATTATGTGATGTTTATAAAACACTTCTGTTCTTCTGATCTAGTCGGCCCCGTACGTGCGGACCTATCACAACAGCAATTACACCTATGCTGATCCTTCCCCACCACCTGGACCTATCCCGGTAAGCATACGATTTGTGCTCTATTATACGATGTTGTCATGAGCCAAAAGTAGCAGATCTACAAGCTTTTGTGACTGTCCATTTTGTGTATTTTCATAAATCGGGCTTAAAGAAGAAAGTAAAAGGAGAGAAGATATACTGAAATATGTAATTGATAGCTTTAATGAAACTGCATTGGTTATAAACAAAACCATTGATTAGTCAGGACAATATCACTCTACACGTCACCAGTTTCTGATACTTTCTTTTGTTGTACTAGAACTGGGGAAGTGACTTCTCCTGTGTGGACATCGCTCCATCTGCCACCGTGCCTACCTCAGGTGACAATATGTTGTAAAAAGACATGCTCAGTGGAGGTGATGGGGAGTTCAAGTACTCATTGTGTTCTCCCTTCCTTAGTTAAAAGACATGCTCAGTGGAGGTGATGGGGAGTTCAAGTACTCATTGTGTTCTCCCTTCCTTAGTTCACAAGCTCAGACCAGCAGACATCAAGGTGGTTGCAGCGCTGGGAGACTCCTCCACTGTAAGTCAATGCATTTATAATCTGCTGATCAGAGCCTGATCCATGACACATATTGTATATATACAATACCAGTAGGTGCATTTCATGGTAGTCAGTAGTCAGTGCTTGTTCACAGTGCTGCTCCCAAGTACCCCCCCCCACCCCCTCTCCCACCCATAAAAAGAAGAGTAACTGATAGAGAGAAAAAGAGAAGAAGAATTAAAAAGAAGCAAGGAGAAGAAAAAAAAAAGAAGAAGTAAAGATTGGAGAAAAAAAGAAGGAAAGAGAGAGAGACAAGGGAAAGACAGGGTGAAAACAGCATGTTGACTCAGCCTCAGATGCCATTATGCTCCTTGTGAATTGTGACAATGATAGAACAAAGTCTGCACCCTCGGGTGACTTACCGGTATGCACTTATCTAATCCAATGAGATAGCTTGAAGTGAATCAAAGTGAGAGATGAGAGGCCGCCAATGTTTATAAAAGAGCCGCGGACAGCATGATTGATATTTTTTATAAAAAATGTTAAAGAAAAGAAAAGGGCAAAATGTTGAACTCAATTTGGAAAACATTTCAACTATAAGCAAAACAATATATAAAAATTAACACAAATATATTTTTAGTAGATAAAAATAAACATAAACTGCACCATATTTTATTTACTGTACCACTTAAGCCATATTTTAAATAATTAAAAAATAGCCAATTTTCAATCGCACAACGCGTCGCAATGCAATGCTTGACTATTTCTGTTTTAAATGTTCAGCTCTATTGACTTCCCCGATGTGATGCGAGACTGCAGACTTGCCGCCCCTCCTAGCTGTGCCTTGGGTTGGCTCCAGTGCCTGAGGCAGTGCCCTGCTAGTCTCGCATAGCCAGACAACTATTCCACAGTCTCCGAATGCTATAGAGTCTGGAACTACACCTCCTGAAATCCGAGCAAGGAAGCTGCCATTTCGGTTCATGAAAATATATTTTAAAATATCTTTACATTTAATTATTTTATTTCCATTTCTGCTAAGAAGCAAGCTAGATATGCTTGGATGATTTTGATTTATATTAGGATACATTTGCGCGTTTGTAAAGATGAGAATTGGGGAGGAGGCGATCTGAGCTTCTGTTCTCCAGACTGTATGACGGTAGCATTTGCCTGCCAGCCTCATCCTTCTCTCACTGACATTGTCTGTGACCCGTGGGAGGCCTCTGTAGAGGTCCACGCTTCTGATGTGGACCGCCCATGTTACATCAAGTGCCATTCCTAGCATTCTTAGCCCTTGTATGTCCTAAAATGTGTGCTAGAATCAACATGCACTAAATCTTCTCTGCGGTCGTCTCTGCAACATGCGGCAGTCCTCTTCTGAATCTGTACACTTGTTCTTTGTTGTAGGTTGGTACTGGTGCCAAAGCCAATAATCTGCTCCAAGTCAATACAAAGTATAAGGGCGTATCATTCAGGTACAATATTGGCCAACAGAGTCAACATCATAGATCATGAAATGCATACACACATTATACACCTTTTCATGGTTGGGTGTTTTACAAATTACACTAATTATTGGTTGCCTTTATTTCTGCAGCATTGGAGGTGATGAGACATTGGAAAATGTGACGACACTGCCCAGTGAGTTTGTAAATATAGCTTCTAATTTGACAGTTTAGTTTATAGTTTAATTTGGTCAATTATGTTTAGATTTCATAAGAGAAAATAACTACATTTCTGACTGAAACGGTATAGGCTGAAACCATAGCTTATTTTGTCTACAATATTAAACAATCACTTTACACAGGCAGAGATTGTCACAAAGAGGTTTCTCACTCTGTCCTAATGCTGATGTGCCGTCTGTCTCCCAGACATCCTGAGGAAGTTCAACCCGTCTCTCCTGGGCTTCTCCACGGGTCAGGGATCAAGTATATTTAAGAAGGACTTCAACATGGCTGTGCCTGGAGCTAAGACTTCGTATGTGCAGATCCTTCTTTCTCCACCTCTCATTATTGGTTGTCTACTTCAGCTCTATAACTCTGCTCCTTTTTACTGCAGTTATCCATTACTCTGTTAACGATTATTACTACTTTTTAAATAATCTAGAAAAGCGTTTGATATTTTAAAATGGATTATTTTATTAAAATTGGTTGTTTTGTTAAATTTGATTTGTTTGATTAAGCGTTGCACCCCCACTCCTCTCTTCCTTCCTTAACGTAACGCCTGCTGCCGGTCTTCTTTCACCAGTGACATCCCAGCACAAGTCAAAGCTCTCATCAAGGCCATGGAAGGACATAAGGTGAGATTGTGAATGATGTGAGTCATCTCATTCATGAATATCCTATGAATTTCGCCACTCAGCGTCTGCCCTCTTGCCCTTTGCACTTGCCACACAGGAAGTGCATTTTGAAAACGACTGGAAGCTTGTGACCGTGTTTGTGGGAGCAAATGATCTGTGCAGTTATTGCCTTGATGAGGTAAGTGTTTTGTGGAGGTGGCCATACAGCAAACTGTAAATTGCTGTCTGATTTACTGTATAGTTCTGAAATACATGTTGTACTTTAATACACAGAACAACCTGTCGCCGAAGAACTTTAGCCAGAATCTGAAGGCCAGTCTGGACATACTGTACAAAGAGGTGAGTGCTGTTTAATCACTTAAATCCTATATGTATTTGAATCCCCCAAGACCCGCTCCCCCTCTTAACAAATTCTCTTTGGCAAAAAATTGCTGATCTACAAGCTCAATCTACAATAGATTGCCATAAAAACAACAGATTGCATCTTTAAAACAAACAAACACACACACACACACACACACACACACACACACACACACACACACACACACACACACACACACACACACACACACACACACACACACACACACACACACACACACACACACACACACACACACACACACACACACACACACACAGTTTAACAATTACCCCTGCAGTACTGTTGACATTAAGTCAGGGTTTTGGTCAACTTGGTTGAGCATCTTTCTCTGTGTATGTAGGTACCAAGGGTTTTGGTCAACTTGGTTGAGCATCTTTCTCTGTGTATGTAGGTACCAAGGGTTTTGGTCAACTTGGTTGAGCTTGTGCAGATGGATCCAGTGAGAACCATTGAGAAAAACACCCTGGGCTGTGGCTTAATTCCAAGGTTTGTTCAATATCCTCACATCGTCTTTCATAAATTTGTCATTTTGGTACCAGAGATATACTGTTCATAAACCTTCATTTCAGTGGTGTCAGACTTCAGTTCGCTACTGTTAAACCACCTGAGCCCAATACTTTGCTGTATGATGAATTGTGAAAATAGACGAGCTGACAACACGCCACAATGTGATATGTTGTGAGATATATTTGCTATTTTTGAAACTTTTGGGGGGGGAAATGTAAAAGGTTCACCTAGAATGACATGGTGAAAATATAGAGACGCCAGGTTGAAATTGATGTTAGTAGAGAGAGGAATCAACATGTCTCTGCATCACAGGACCACCTGTGGCTGTCTCATTAATCCAGAGGACAACTCTCCAGAGTTTGAAGAGATCAAACAAATCAATCGAGAATACCAGGTAGGCCTTGTAGATTTTAACCACTTTAACCATTTTTGTCTACTTTGGCTATTCAAATATAGCAGATATACAAGCTCATAGCGCGTCACCTCATGCCACGCTCTGAGCTTGTTGTCAGGAACCCCGGAATGTGTTTGTTGGACCCATATGAATAACTCATCTCAAAGTAGGCTACACACTCATGCAGGAAACTCAGGAGGACAGTTTACGTTAACTTTACTTAAACTTAAAAGAAAATCCAAAACACCTCACAGGGCAAGTAAACATAATCCACAAACACACAGTGTGACAATACAATGATCCAGCACAGAGAGCAGTCTTAACCCATTTAGGCCTGAGGCCGATTCTAAAAACGCCTCTAAATCCTGACCTAAGTATAGTTCCTGCCTGGCCAACTAGGCAGTCATTAGGCCAAGTTCACACCTGTGAATCCAGGTGGAGCCCAGACTGACAATCATGGACTCACCAGGGAACAAGGGGGGAAACATGAAGGAGGCGACCCAGGCATGGCACACTCTGGGCACAGAGTGTGACAGTACCCTCTCCCCAAAGTCCGGCTTCCAAATGACCCCAGGCAGGGGTAGGGGCACCAGCATGGGAAGCCAGGGACGAAGATCCTCAATCAGCGCCCTGGACAGCAAGGTGCCTGGTGTGGGGCACTGTAAAATAGCCCGGACGGGACCCCCGAAAACGGCCCACCTGCAGGTGCCCCCCTGGCGTCGACACTGGTAGGGGTGGGGGCCTGCAAGCCGCATATGTCGCTCGAGGCCCGCCGGGCAGTGAAAGGGGGAAGCAGGACACAGGAGCCAGTAGGGAGGAGGATGAGGACCCCTGGGGAGGGAGACAGGGCAATGACGAGTACCAGACGACCAGGAGTGCAGCCGCTAACACAGGAACGATCACCTCAGCAGACTGCCAGCATCTAATCACCGCAGAGTGCAGACCCAGGGTGGGGAAACTGTCTCACGGAGGCTCTCTCTGGCTGGGACTGGGAGTTCCGCTGGGTCCAGGATGGCTGGATCATTCTGTCAGTGTGACACAGATCTGATATTTTTGAAAATTCTTGAAAATGTGTAAAAATCTCTGCTTCTGGGGGTCCTTGGAACAACATATTTTGAGGTGGGGGTCTGAGACCAAATTCATATAATTTTGGGGGTCCTTGACATGAAGACGTTTGAGAACCACTGATGTAGCAACATAAGTTTTTCAGAAAACTGATTTAGAAGATATTTGTAGAATCAGTCTCAGGTCTTAATTAGGTTAATCAGACTTGTTCCTGTTTGTATATAGGCTGAAACTCAATATCTGGTCTCTGGAGATCACTATGACGGGCGAGAAGACTTCACTATTGTCCTTCAACCCTACTTACGCAATGCCTTCGTCCCTTTCACTGAGGTGAGTTCCAGAGACAGAACTTCATTCACACTTGAAGCAACACACGTGTATGAAAAAAGGTATATTACTTTTTTTGCACAGATATATATATGCATTCAAGATTAAAAATGTGTCACTAATACCGCGAGTTCCACAAGAATATGCTTACAACAGCAATACAAATACAAGATAACAAAAGTGATAGTACCGGATATAATAAAATAATAACAAATAAATTAGAATAATAAAGGTCAAATCTAAAGTTGACAATAAGTAGGCTACAGGTAAAAACACTTTAGCAACAATGGGGAATGTGCAGAATGTGGGAGTTTAGTATCTGGGTGTACATGCCTAAACACAGTTATTGTACATTTGAGCAAGTATCATTGTGAGCACAATCTGTACCAAGGGGTTATTTAGAGACAGAATGCAGTGCAATGTTAATGTGATCTCATGGGCAGTGGTGTAAGGTAACTAAGTACATGTACTCAATTAATAAGTACAGTTCTATGGTACTTTTACTTTACTGGACGATTTCCAATTTTCTATACTTTTACTTGCTCCACTACAGCTCAGAGGCTTGTACTTTTCATTCCACTATACAGTAATTTGTAATCTTTAGTTACTAGTTACTTTTTAGATTTAGATTATTATTACAAAACATAGATTAGCCACTAATTCTGCCCAATACAGCCCAATGCTTTGGTTATTTGAAAATAACCGATCTGCGACACTGAAATGGGACATTCTGCACAATGAGTACTTTTAGTATTTTAAGTATATTTTGAGGCCAATACTTTTGTACTTTTACTCAAGTAAATTTTGAATTCTAAACTTCTACTTAACAGACTATATTTCTACAATAGGGTATTAATACATTTACTTAAAGGGGAAAACCACCCATTTTCAACAGTTTACTATGTCATGAAAAAAATCATTAACATGGTGAAACACATCTTGATGACATCATCAAGATGTGTTTCACCATGTTAATGATTTTTTTCAGACCTTTCAGAACCTTTTTATTATTTCCACACAACAGCTCTAAGGTATATTAATGACATAGTAAAATGTTGAAAATGGGTGGAATGCCCCTTTAAGTAAACAATGCGAGTACTTCTCTGTTACCAGGAGGGAAAGGCTGACGACACTTTCTTCTCCGTGGACTGTTTACACCCCAGTGAGAGAGGACACGCAGAGATGGCCCTCGCCCTGTGGAATAACATGGTAACGGCAGGGACATGTCACGTCCTAACATGCATTGAATGGTATTTGTGGAGGCGGTGGAGGTTTTTGTAGCCTTTATTATAATTGTATATATTTATTTTTCATTTTAACAGTTGGAGCCAGTAGGCAGGAAGCAGGCATTCAACAACTTCACTTATGATCGCTCCAAGATTCATTGTCCGTCTGAGGTATGCTGATTCCATAGAATAATCATGGAGATAGTTGCCAGCAGAGAGATCCCAAGTGTCGATTTATGGATCCTCAAGAGTTATCCAATATATGAAGTTACACATTGTATGGATACAATGCGGAGTACATAAAAACATACGTGTACACAGCCTCATTACAATAGTTTGCAATCATGTCACGGCTCAGCAATTACACTGCTCAGTGCTCAAGTGCATCATTACGTCTCTTCAGAGGAAAGGTCAAACATCCTCACTGGTCCTGTGAGTGACAATGCAGTATGCACAGTTATAAGGCCACGCATCCATAGTCTACTGACAGACTCGAAATGTCCTCCATCCCAACACAATTCCACAATCCGCTCAGGCTTAGACCATATCCACCAGTTTGAACTTGCCCTCCTGTTTGACAGGCACGACGTTGATGAAGGTCTTGTAGAGTACGGCACCTTTTGGCAGTTTGGTGATCACCTGCCAGGTCTCCGGGCTGCGTGGTGGAGGGATGTATACTTCTTTAGTGAATCTTACTATACCATCCTCCAGGGCATAGAGTGTGTTGTTTGTTCCCATCCCCACATGTGCTCCTGGGTGATACCTCATCAGACGCTGGGTCGCAAGGATGTTGCCAGCATGGGAAAAATTCCCATCCAATTTCTTGAATCCGTATCTCCGACCAGGGCTCTTTCCTCCAAGGTTTTTGCTGCTACCACCCGACTTCTTTGAGGCAAATCTCAGTGACGCACAGGCACATAGCTGAGAAGGTACGAGCAAACCTGAAACTGCTCTCGACTTTAACATCAAGGACGTAATCGCTGCCATCTTGGATCATGTGACATGTTTGGAGTTTTAATCTCTTATTGGCTCACTGTGGTTTAACCACATGTTGCGTCACGCCACGTCACGCCACGTCACGTCACGCCACGTCACACCACATCACGTCACATCACGCCACATCACGTCACATCACATCACGTCCTTGCAATACTGTGGATTTGAATCCTAATCAGAGATCTCATTCTACTGATACATCTGAGGAAAACTAAGTTCAATGTATGGGTTTCTTAAGCGGAGAAAACCAGTGGTAACAAAACAAACATATGCCTATACTGCTTTGAAAACGAATACAAATCGATACCATCTCAATATTAAGTACTGCTGCCCTAAAGCATTTTCACTGGTTCTCCAATGCTGTTACTTTGTAAGAGTTTCCGGCCCTTGACAAGCTGCTGTCGTTTCCAGCACACTGTACATAGTACATACACTGTGCAATTCAAAATATTGAACAGTGATCATCAGAGATGTTGTAATTGTGACATCTAGTGGCTGAATGTTGTCTCTTGCACTAATGCTCTTTCCTCTCTTTCAGGCTCAGCCCTACATCTTCACTAAGACGAACAGCATGCCAAGTCCACCCGTAACCCCTACCACTGCTGCACCAGTTACACACACCTCCCATCCAGACCCAGTGCCAACCAGCCCTGTAACTCAGTGTTCCTCTCCTTTAGTATGGGTGCCAGTGGTTCTGTCTGTGGGTAGCTTACTGGTTGGCATCGCTGCTGCCTGGCTATTTTTCTCCTGCAGGCAGAGGAAAAATGCAGAGAAAGCACTAGAAATTAAACTGAAAGCGAGTGCTTTTTAATGGAGAGTCTTGGCAAAAAGGCAAACATCCATGCATGCATGCAGACCCGCTCTTGGCATAATGACAAAATAGACATTGTTTACCAAGGAAGCAATGTGTACAGTCAATCTTATAATTTTAGTATTTTAGTATATATATTTTTTTTGTAAATACTCCACAGCTAAATTGTGAAAGGTTATATGGTAATTATATATTGTGAATCAGTTTTGTATAGTATCTCATTTCTCATTCTTATTTATTGGTGCAATAAAATAATTGCTATATGTCATCATTGTGTCTACATTTGAGGTATGTTTATTTCTGACATATGGATAATAATTAAAGATCAGCTACTTAAAAAATGTACTTTTGAGAAAGTTCCAAATGATGCAATGTAAGACTTTCGATACACTTTGCAAACTATAATCTTTTAGTGGCCCTATCCTATAGAGTTTAACCCATGTCAAAGTGCATCTGCACTTTGGGAACCAGTGCCATAGAGGTCGGACCACTGAATACATTAAGAGTATTTCAGTGTGGTACAGAGTAAAACAACATTCTGAATAACTGTTAAGACCGACAGAACAATTAAAACCACTAGCCGTTTTAATTAGCCTCTATCCTCTGAATTATGGCCTCAATTTACTAATATTTTCTAAATAACATTGAATCAAATGACCCGCTGCACTGCAGTCCACTGCTGTATCCATTTTTGAGTCTGTCAAACAGTGCCATCTTGTGTATTTTCTAGTCAGAATCAGTGTAGTCTAGTCAGGCTGATTCTTCCTGGATGGATCCTAGTTTTTTACAAACACTGCAAAATGTGTTGTCAAAATGTGTAAATCTGTTCTGGACTTTGCTGGCAGGAAACTCAAGTGAATTGTATTTATTTGAGTGTGTGTGTGTGTGTGTGTGTGTGTGTGTGTGTGTGTGTGTGTGTGTGTGTGTGTGTGTGTGTGTGTGTGTGTGATCCACGCACACCTGTATATCCACTCATGGGGAGGGACAATGGGCCGCTGACATGGAAACTTTCAAAGCACTCCATATATTTATAGAGCTGGCATTATCAGAGAAATTGCTGGCAGAACCTCACAGCCTTACTCACAGCTCTTGTCTCTCAGCACATTATAAAACACACTCCATGACCTCATGTCGTATTATTCATGGCATTAACAGCCAATGGAGTTGCTTAGGGCCACTCATTGTACATAACAAACAAAGCAAACAAAACAAAACACCTGGTTGAAACTGTGTTGTTTCCTGTTTACCAAAATGACCATGTGAATTACACCTCTGAATCTGAACCTTGTTGGACTGTGTTTCACAATGAAAACGCATATAAAGGACCCCAATGGAAACAGTTAAGGCTTTTTATGATATTATCACAGTTTGTACTTGTATTATGTAGTATGACAAAGTACATCGTCTCTGTCATTAGGCTA
Source organism: Electrona antarctica (assembly GCF_951216825.1). NCBI lineage: Eukaryota > Metazoa > Chordata > Actinopteri > Myctophiformes > Myctophidae > Electrona > Electrona antarctica. The sequence goes on from NC_136798.1 coordinate 23,867,474, forward strand.
TATGTCGAAAAACTATGACTTTGCAGGATTCAGATTCAACAACAGCAAAATGTGCAGATCTACAAGCTCAAAACGTGTGGATCTGCTACTTTTGATGCTTCTGTGTGACGCTAAAGGCATTAGGTTACGAAAAAACACAAACAGTTAAAGAGAATATGGACATAAGAGGTTTTGATCTGCCCGACAGCAACAATATAGGTCTGGAGAGGTTAAGAATATGCCCCCCAACCCCCACCACTCTCAATCCACCACTCAACATGTATCTGTCTGACTACAGGCCAACATGTATAGCAAAGTACATCTCCATCAGAGTGCTCATAATGATAAAGAAAACGGCAGCCGTCCGCCCACCCACCACCCATCGACCTCTTCATCACCTATGCATGATTCACAGTTGCAAATTGCCTTGTTGGAAGTGAAAAATATTTGTGATTAACGTCTCTGTCAGCATGCAGTCTGTCACCCACCAACAGCGAGCCAGCAGCTGCTTACAGCTCAAGGACAGAACACAGCATGGGTGTGTTATTTCTCACTGTCAGTGTTGGTCCCTAGATCTGCATCAACCGTTGGTGAAAAAGAGGACAGGATTAGGTGTGTTAGGAAGACTATACAGTCCAAAGAGGGTTTACGATGATGTAATCTGAAGTGTGAAGCATAAGCTTTATGTTACTATACATTGCTTATTTCTAACCTAAAATGTTTTCATATATGTTTTAGTGTACAGTTTAAGTTTAAAACGAGTAATACACTGTCTGGACATCTTCTTCAATGATATTCAAAACAGAGTAGCCCTGTATAATTCAAATCAGTTGTGTTTGGAGGAACATGAGCTATGTAAATCACACCTGTGAATACACTTTATTTATATTTATTCATGTCATCACACAGTGTATTTTTCAACAGGTCTTTTAACAGGAACACACCCACATATACTGCACAAAACACCTCAGACATAGACACTGGAAAAGTGGTCCTCCAACATTTGCATGTCAGACCCTCAGATTGATGTACAGGTTGGCCACAGACCCATAGCTGAAAATATGTACCACGGACCCCCATGAAGGAACATTTGTGTTCATTTTCTTCTCATCAAAGTGTCTAAGTAACATTACTTAGACTGAGCTTGTAGATCAGCCATTTTTAGTAGCTGAAATAAACTAAAGGCATTTTTAGTTTGAGATCTTCAAAAATAGCAGATTTACGACGTCGACCTCATAGCACGTCACATAACATGCTATGAGCTTGTATGTCTGCTATTTTTAAGTCTAATAACCACCACCTCGAGAACCACCTGCTCTAGAACCTAAAACACCACTGGACCTGACAGACAACCTGCCACATCAACTCAAACTCAAGCAAATACAGACGGTGTTCACAACCCAGTTTTTATAGTGTCTTGAGCTCGTTAGCCTACCTAGTTCATCTGGTCCTCACAGGTGATGACACTCAGGCTCATCAAGGCTTCAGGGAGAGGAGAGTGGAGATAAGAGAGGCAGAGAGAGAGGACGAGGTCATCAATATGTCCCTACATGGACATTTGTCCGTGGCAAATTAAAGATTTAGTTTTTTCATAGGCTAACATCATCATGTTTTGATCATAAATCCCAATTACTGAATGTTAGTCTGCAGGTTTTCTTCAGCATATGTATGGCACTGATTTACTATGACACTTTATGATAATTGCGACTGTAGGTCCGCTTTTACTATGAAAACCTGCATTTCCGTGTGTCACGTCACACCTCCATATATGGTCATTCCTCAATGACATCACACCTCCATCTCCATATATGGAGCTGACCTGTTCTGACATTCCATATTGCATTCCTTGCATTCCATGTTGATCCTTCCTCTTCGATGTCTCCCTTTTGACTGATACATGTCAGTTCAAACTCTAGACGGGCCCGCCCCAAAGTTATTAGTGCAGGCCCTCAACAACCCCTGTACACTCAAGACACTGCCCATGCTGCTACCCTTAGATCTCCATATATGGAGCTGACCTGTTCTGACATTCCATATGTTGATCTGACCTCACCAAACCCTGTACACTCAAGAGACGCTCCATATATGGCCAGACCTCATCAAACCCTGTACACTCAAGACACTGCCTCCGCTGCCACCCTTAGATCTCCATATATGGAGCTGACCTGTTCTGACATTCCTTATGTTGATCTGGCCTCATCAAACCCTGTACACTCAAGACACGCTCCATATATGGCCAGTACAGCCCAGCAGTCTTCCGTCACCCAGGCGGATGCGTGCACGGGACCTCGCCCTTCGCTTCTCGCCCTCAGGGCGTCTTACTGGTAATAAGACGTTCCTGAAGAAACAGTGAGGGCTCGAGTCCCTCTGTCTTCCTATTCCTATTGATTGACCCACATGATGTCACAGCCCAGCAGGAAAACGGGCCCGGGAATAAAGATGTATGATGACGTCACAGCCCAGCAGGAAAACGGGCCCGGGAATAAAGATGTATGATGACGTCACAGCCCAGCAAGAAAACGGGCCCGGGAATAAAGATGTATGATGACGTCACAGCCCAGCAAGAAAACGGGCCCGGGAATAAAGATGTATGATGACGTCACAGCCCAGCAAGAAAACGGGCCCGGGAATAAAGATGTATGATGACGTCACAGCCCAGCAAGAAAACGGGCCCGGGAATAAAGATGTATGATGACGTCACAGCCCAGCAAGAAAACGGGCCCGGGAATAGATGTATGATGATGTCACAGCCCAGCAGGAAAACAGGTCTGCAGGCAGGAATAAAGATGTATGATAAGATCGAAGAGCCCAGTCGCTATTATTAAGTATAATAAAGCATTTGCTTAATTATCTAGAAGTGTACACAGTAAAATCCTAATTTTGTATTTATATATATTTGTACTGTAACTAAAGTATACAAATGTAACCAAATGGACACTAACAGGCCCTTTTGTTTACATTTGCATACTCTCAGAGTAAAATTTACAGTCAGGATTTAAATCTTCAATGGTAAACAAGCCATTGTCTGAGGCAGTACTGAATGTTGTTAAGCATTTGTTGCAAACAGCTGCAATGACTGACACTGCTGCTGCTGCTGGTGGTGGTGGTGAGGGGATTGACACACTGGCAGCTGTCATTGACAAACTCCAGGCTTCCTACATGCCCTTATATGATCATAATGTCCCCTAAAAAACATGACCCATTTAAGATCATTCATTGATAATGGATTCGTGATAACGTGTTAAGCCAGCTGCCAAAAAGTGTTGCATTGACTAGAATAGCCAGGTTGATAAAACACAGCACCATACCTCCAAAGACTACAATTTATATTTTTGTTTGTTTGTTTGTTTGTTTCTTTGCCATTTAATTCTGAATAAAGCAGTTTTTGTAAATGCCGTAGGCTGTGTCATGCAATGTAATAATTGTGTGCATCCTTGACAGTTATTAAGTTGCATGATTGAATGTAAATAATGTGTAATGTTGGGTGGAAAATAGCTGCCAAAGCAATCTATGTCTGTTGAAAATAATCCTTACAAATAGGCCTATTTGACTTTGTGCCGTTGATTTATCCAAGACATCACACCCTCTAAGTTTCATTCTGTGATCCTGTGACACGCAGGTGAAGAATGGTTTTGTGGCCATTGTTGAGCCCTATTTTAAACAATCTTTTTTTCTTTTTCTTTCTTTCTTTTTTTTTACAATTTGGAACTATTTCTCCTATAATCACTTACTCAAAATAGGGATGCCAGGGTTAATGTGGTTAACTGTTGTTGGAGACAGATCACAGGCCAGGCCAGGGGAATCCTGAAGGATGGAGCCCACAGACTATCTGTGCCACTGGCATTTCTGTGAAAACTGCCTATTTTTAGAAGCCTTACAGCAGCCTGTTGGATAACACTGAGTTCAGATACTGAGTTCAGATATACTCACACATAATCCTTGTGTGTTTATAACTCTGAACAAATAGAACTCTGTACAGATAGAACCAATCCATTTGGTCCATTTGGTTCCCTATTTGTTTTTTATGCCACTCAACTGTGCAAGCATGCAGCACAGCACAGTATCAGCATACACTTTGTTATCACACCATTAGTGTAAAAGAGTGGGTTAAATAATATTTTTATGTGCAAGCTCTCAACATTGCATTTAAATTAGGAGTTGGAACGGGGGAGAGAGGATAGATTGAGGAAAGGAACACAGTACAAATACCGTAGGTTAGTAATGTATGTCCCTCTGAGGTAGATTACACATCTACAAATGGAATATTTGAAACGGTTAGAGGCAGGGCTGCTGGTGGGAGTCCTTGCATACTTATTGGGTCTGCAGGCCTGATTTATGGCGGCATTGCATGCCATGATGCTGGGAATAGCAGATCTTCGAGCTCATGGCGCGTCACACTTGTGACCCGTAGTGAGCTTGTAGATCTGCTATTTACTGAGCACGACACCGGCATGCAACTAAGTATAACTGAGGCTTTAGACTCTGGTTTAAAAAAAAGAGAGAGAGAGAGCAGCCCTGTGGCCTGATAGGGCCTCAGCGCAGGCAGGCACTACCGTAGTAGAGCGGGGGGAGGTGACGAATAAGGCGCCCACAGCTTCTCAGCGCTCACACAGACTGTGGCGACGCACGGCCACCCGGCACCTGTCACACGCCATGTCCCTAAAAGGAGAGAGCAGAGCCAATCGGAGCCCAGAGCTGCGTGCCGACGTAGCTGCCAGCCACGGGCCATCCCAGGGATCTGTGGAGTGACGGAGGGTCTGGACGTTAGGCTCAACACCCAAACCCCCCCCCCCCCCCCCCCCCCCCCCCATCCCACCCACAAGCTCTACTCTACTGTCCCCCCGCTCCCTCCCCCAATCTGGCCTCTTCCAATCTCTCAGCTGTCTGGCATGTTTTTGCACCCCTATCCCCCCCAACACCATGCATGCAAATGCGCGCACACACGCACACACACACACACACACACACTGGGCGAACAGCCAACGGCACTCTTCCTAGACTGCACTGAGAGCCCCTTAGACGGCTTCCTTAAGCCGACCGCCTTTAGTGACCTTTGGTATCACTCTCACTCACTCACTCACTCACACGCGCATGTGCGTGCACGCACGCACACACACACACACACACACACACACACACAACACACACACCTTCTCAGCCCTCCGTTTGAGCTTAGTCATATTAGCACATCTTTGAGGGACATGATGGGCAGGGCCTTTTGAGTGTGAGTAGGAAAGAGATGCTGCATTCCATAAAGGATTATTTTGCCTTGAGTAGATTCAAGGTGAATGAGCTTTTAGTGTCCTAAGATACACAACAGGAGATATAAATGATATATTCATGAAGAAACTGTTCATAACACATTAAGCAGGAATGTGCCATTCATAAAAAATACCAAATTGAATTACACATAAACACAATTATAACTAGATTTGTTTTATTTTCAGTGTTAGCTAATTGTTTTAACCACTTCAACCCCACGTCCCTATTCTTGGCTTGTCATAACTCATAATAGGCTAAATAGTTTGGTGAAAATAGCCAATCTACAAGCTCACAACACGTTGCAAAGCGACACATTGTTAGCTTGGAAACTGGCTATTTTCAGCAACAAGATTTGGTGGAGTGGGGAAAAGGAGGAAGAAAGTACGGATGGGGACTCTGAACAACAACTTTACTCTCTTACTTTTTATTTGTATTATGTTCACATGTCCTTTATTATTTAAACACTTTGAATTGACTTGTTTAAATATGCTATACAAATAAACTTGCCTTGCCTTATGTGTATGTCACTTGAAGATCTTATCTCGAGCTCCTCAACTATAGGGGAGAATTTCACAGACTATTACAGCATTCACCTTTTTGCTTCTTGCAGCCCAACGCCCCTTTCAACGATCATAAACATACTGTACGTCATGGTGGAAATGATCTTCATAACAACCCCCTCTTGACCCCCCCTCCTGGGCAACATCACAACAGTTTAAGTGGTGTCCCTGACACAGGATCCACTTTACTGAACCATTTCACCCAGTGGCTTATTCATATTTGGGCTTGTGTGAACTCCTGAGGCCCGCCCCCCTCCACCACCTCCCAGCCCCTCTTCCCCCCACCCCCCTAGTGTCGGGCCCCCAGCATGAGGATGCCGGGGCATATTTAAGGAGCCCCTCTCACTCTAGTCCTTTGTCCCGGTGCTAAACTCCAGTCTTGCAGTCCAACTTGGTGAGTGTCTCTACAACTTCTCTTCTGTTGCATTTTGCCGTGCTGTGCTGTGCTGTGCTGTATAGGCTCCTGGTTCTTCTACTTTTATGGATGTACTTACAGAGAGGCCACGGCAATACTGGCTATAGTCCAAGTAGGATCTACAACAGCTACACTGTGGATTTGTGACCACGTTTTGTTTCTGTCACTGCAGAATCTGAATTCTGAAGCTTCCGATTTATTTAATTTATTATCACAATAGTTATTTTTAAAGATTTTTAAATCTCTCACTCCGGATGTTACTGTGTAGATCATTTGAACTGTGAGCAGCAATCAATGGGTAGAGCAGAAAGTGTTGGCGAAATCTTGGCGTGAATACCAGTGAAAGAGAACCAGGAAGTGATGGAGAGCAAAGACCTTGAAGTGAGAATGACAGTGATGTGATCTCAGTGACAGAGGGGAGAGAGAAAGAGAACACACTCTCTTTATTTTTCTCTCACGCAGAGATAAATTAATACTTACTACTACTACTTACTATTAGGTGGAAGAAAGACAGGGACCGAAATGGTTTGCAGTGAATTTAACATGATTGTTGTTATTGACTGACAGCTCAGACTGATGTGTGAACAGTGACCTGTTCTCTTTGAGGATTATATGAGAAGGGATCGTGAGATGACTGCTGCAGACTTCCACACTCCTCACACACTCTTTGGGGGATTCATTTATTCATTATGGACAAATCAACTTAGAAGAAAGACCATAGTGGAGACTGGAGAGGAATCTTGAAAATACAGCTGACAGAAAAGGATACATTGATTTATCACTGTTGTTCACCAAAGAGGGATGTCTCAGCATTATGAAAATGTTATCGCAGTCAAACCCTGACTGTTAATTCAACACTGAGAGTGTACAAATATAACCAAATGGACCCTTGCAAGCCCAATTGGTTACATTTGTACACTCTCAGAGTTACAAATGGATAAATTAAGACTGAGGATTTTACTGTGCAATGTTCAGTGCAAGGCCTTCCTTTGTCAAGGTTACGCATCACATTTCTCATCAGACTCATGCATTGCATCATTACTTATCTTGGTGTGTGTGTGTGTGTGTGTGTGTGTGTGTGTTTGTGTGTGTGGGCGGGCCGCGGGGGGGGGGGAGAAGTTACAGGTCAATTTTTTGAGCGGCGCTATATGCACAGCTTTGTGTGTATACATGTGTTGTGTATGTATGAGCACGGAATGTGCTCAGCTGATTGGAATGTGATGTATGAACATGTATGATGAGTGCTGCTCACACACAAGTGTGATTTTTATTATACTCTGAGTTAAATCAGTGCTGGGGATTAAATGCAGTACAGTAGCTCAGCCATTTCAAAGTGAAGGAACTCATGGTTGGCTTGAAAATGGTCAAAGCATTTTCAGCTCTCTGAGCGGGGAGGAGGGGATGCTAACAGTAGCAGTTGGGATGCAGACAGACAGACAGACAGACAGACACAGGAGCCGTATTGGCTGTCTGACTGGCTGCAGGAACGGTCGGCAGCACATGGTCACAGCTAGGCTCTAAACACAGGAGGCTACTATTCTCTAACAGCTGTGGATGGACCCCTGGATCCTCTGTGGCACTTGTCAACAGTTCTCAGCTGTTAACTAGCACCCAACTTTACCAGGGAGGGATGGGGGAGGGAGGATGACAGTCAAGGGCCGCCAAGGCTTAAAATAGAATGGTGTGTGTGTGTGTGTGGCCTGGAGGGCTGCTCTGCTAGGCCTATGTCCCTCTTTGGTTTGGCAGAGAGTTGTGAGATGAACCATTGTTACAATAAGGTTATCATAATGTGTGAACACAGCGCTGCATCGATTCGTTTCACACACACTGCAAAGTCTGTTCTGTGTAGGTTTAAAACAACAGACATTATTCAGACATGTCTGTAACCTAGTATTGTTGCTTAGTCTTTTCTTTTCTTGGCAAAACATTACAAGAACCACGACTTAAAATAAAGACTAAAGCCTGATTTATAATTAGGCTATTTGCACAATGTGTCTCGCACCGAAGAAAGCAGATCTATAAGCTCACAACATATCACAGCATGATGCTGTGAAGGCACACAACTAATCTGGTAAAAGAAGAGCAATATAGCCTATAAACAACACATCAAGTTAAGTCCATAGTGTGTCCAACCTTGTCAATGTAGCGCTCCAGCTCAAGCCTGTTAGTTTATTAAAATACTTCATCGTACAACGGTGCTAACCTCCTTGCTTCTTCTCTGTCTGTTCTGCAGAAGGCCATCCGAAACAAAGACCAATCATGTGTGACGATGATGAGACCACCGCCCTCGTGTGCGACAACGGCTCTGGCCTGGTCAAGGCTGGGTTTGCCGGTGATGACGCTCCCCGCGCTGTCTTCCCCTCCATCGTGGGACGCCCCCGTCACCAGGTGAGAATCATTGTTGTAACAGTAACAAATGTCAAGGGGGTGACATAGTGATTGATTCAAGTTTTCTGAAAAAATTCTAATATTTATTCAAAAATTACAAAATAAATATGTTGCTATACACAGTATACTGTATTATAAGGAATTGGGTTGTTACTTTTGGTTGTTAATCTTCATTTGATGGGCTATTACAGTTCTTATGGGGTGTGCATGAGGCGAGATGTATAGGCTACTGTACTGTGCCTGAAATATGTCCTAACTGTTGTGTGTGTGTGTGCAGGGTGTGATGGTGGGTATGGGTCAGAAGGATAGCTACGTGGGCGACGAGGCCCAGAGCAAGAGAGGTATCCTGACTCTGAAGTACCCCATCGAGCACGGCATCATCACCAACTGGGACGACATGGAGAAGGTAAGAGATATCAATATGGTAAAAATTAGATTAGATTAGATTAAATTAGATTTTTATCCCACATCATCCAGCCCTACAGCAGAGTAGCCTTATGCTTCATATTGCTCTCACCCACTAATCTTCCCCTTCTCCTCCGCTGCTCAGATCTGGCACCACACCTTCTACAACGAGCTGCGTGTGGCCCCAGAGGAGCACCCCACCCTTCTGACTGAGGCCCCCCTCAACCCCAAGGCCAACAGGGAGAAGATGACCCAGATCATGTTTGAGACCTTCAACGTCCCCGCCATGTACGTGGCCATCCAGGCTGTGCTGTCCCTGTACGCCTCCGGTCGTACCACCGGTGAGTCTTTCTCTTTGTACAATAATGCCACACTTTGTGTTACCATAGGCCTATGTGTGCATAGTTCATCACCCAGGCATTCATCATTGTGATAACAGATTTCAGCCTGGTGTCCCAATTGGTAATGGTAATTACAGGTACTGTGCAACACGTACAGACTTTAAATCGACTTTAAAACTATAAATCGGGCTAAAGTTGCTAAACAAGGTCCGGCATATCATCTGGGCCTGAGGTAATTTGTTTATCACTTCCCCAATAATTTAAAGGAGACAATAGCATTCGATCAACATGATGTTTGTCAAGGCAAGTTCCTTCATGCAAGTCTCTGTGATCTTTTTCACTTCTGCAGCGAAATACTACAAATATTGAAAGGTTATATGTCCCACACTGCCTTCCTATAATGAAGTGCTGTTTCTCCTGCTGTATAGGTATTGTGCTGGACTCCGGTGATGGTGTGACCCACAACGTGCCCATCTATGAGGGTTATGCTCTCCCCCACGCCATCATGCGCCTGGATCTGGCCGGTCGCGACCTTACCGACTACCTGATGAAAATCCTGACAGAGCGTGGCTATTCCTTTGTCACCACTGGTAAGTCACAAATCATCAGCAATATCTAAATGACTATCACATAGGGCCATATAGGCTATATAGTCACGTATATACCTTACTCTTTGAGTGTCAGGTCACTGACAATTTCCACTCAGGACTCGTTTATTGGCAGCTTAAGTTGAAGGAAGTGTAGTTGTAAAGGATGGATGTTTGAGCAGTATGTTCATTGAAATGATTGAATCAGAAATGTATACAGAGAAAAAGCCAATGTTAATTGATCTATTGACAGTGTAAAAATAGCCTTTATCTCACTTTTCGAACCTTCCTCCCCTTAGCCGAGCGTGAAATCGTGCGCGACATCAAGGAGAAGCTGTGCTACGTGGCTCTGGACTTTGAGAACGAGATGGCCACCGCCGCCTCCTCCTCCTCCCTGGAGAAGAGCTACGAGCTGCCCGACGGCCAGGTCATCACCATCGGCAACGAGCGTTTCCGCTGCCCCGAGACCCTGTTCCAGCCTTCTTTCATCGGTGGGTGTCCCCTCCCCTCCCTGCCCTCGGCCCACCTCGCTGTCACCCTTTCATGAACCTCCACATGGCATTTACCAGCTATAGAGTTACTTCCTCTCAGGAAGACATATTCTGCAAGTCATAACGGCGTGTGATCATGTTTCATAATAGGCCCATGGTTGAGTGGCTGTTGCAATGCAGGAAAAACTGCTCCATCTAGTGGTTAACCGATGACACATACACACACATTTTTTGACCACATTAACCCTGGCATCCCAATTTTGGGCATGTCATTAAACAGGTTAAAATTCCCCAAATAATGTATATGTAAAATGTGTCATGAGACAACTTGGGATTTGGCACTATATAAATAAAATCAATGTAATTGATTGGGTAGGTGAGCAATGTGGATGCTTGACTGACTAGTCTCTTCTTGTCACCAGGTATGGAGTCTGCCGGTATCCATGAGACCGCATACAACAGCATCATGAAGTGTGACATTGACATCCGTAAGGACCTGTACGCCAACAACGTGCTGTCCGGTGGTACCACCATGTACCCTGGTATCGCTGACCGCATGCAGAAGGAGATCACTGCCCTGGCCCCTAGCACCATGAAGATCAAGGTGAGCCGCACACATGGCAACAGAGCAACACAAGCTATACTCAACACATAATAGAAAGAATCTACACGCTTGCAATACGATGTGTTGTGAGCTTCTAGATTTGCCGTTTGCAGAAAAGACATTAGATGCAGAGGGGAAAAGGAGGTGGCTAAGTACAGAACCCTTGAGGGACCTCATTCAACACAAAGGTTTTAAGGTCCCTGCACACAGAGCGCGTTTTTCGGATTTTTAGCGGCATCTCTCCATCGGTTTTCCGAAAAACGCGCCCAGTGTGCAACCACCTTAAGTGTTTAAAAGTCAGCACTGTGCCTGTAGGTCTACACTCTACACAAGCACAAGGACAATAGTGACAGTCTATGCTGCTGCCAACACTACGCACTGCAGCCTAAAGCATGCATGGCAGCTTGAATCTTATTTGTCACGTGTACAACGCATGTCGCACTGAGCAACATTGCAGGCAGTGAAATACGTGTGCTTCAGCTTTTTACAATCACAGTGCACTCCACTTAAAAGCATGCACTTCTAGTTTCTACGACTGACTCACACCTCCATCTGCCTTCCGCTCTTTCCAGATCATCGCTCCCCCCGAGAGGAAGTACTCTGTCTGGATCGGAGGCTCCATCCTGGCCTCTCTGTCCACCTTCCAGCAGATGTGGATCAGCAAGCAGGAGTACGATGAGGCAGGACCATCCATCGTCCACAGGAAGTGCTTCTAAAAAGCCTCTTTTACACTCTGTTGTACGATGGTTGCCGCCAAGGGCCGATCTACAAGCTTCACACGTGAGCTCGTAGATCGGCTCTCGACAGCAAGCGGCAAGTGACACCGTCACACCGAGTTACACCGTCGTATGTCGGAGCATAAATGAAGACTAAAATCTCCAACCACCAACAACACTCCAAAACAAAAAACTTTCCTTCCGTCTGCATTTGTACTACTGTGCCGTTTACTGTATATACATGTACTGTTGTAATAAATATAGCCTGTGAGCGTATGTGACAAGATTCTATGTCTCTCTATGTCTTTCTGGTATACCGTAGAGATAAGAATTCCAAACAAACAACATATGTGTAGGCTTATTAACACCAGGCTTACAGTGTATAATTGGCTATATCACTGGCCTGCTAGTGACATCTAGTGGTCTTGTGGCAATCATGATTTACATTAATTATGTAGACTGATGATTTTCAATGGCACCATTTTGAAATTGAGCTAGAATGTCAACTGTAAAGTACGGAGCCCCTGAATGGCCATGCATTCAAAATATTCAAGAGTATTATCTTGTCCGGACGAGGGCTCAGGGAGTGAATGAAGCAACGGAATGATTATTTATTTATTTTTTAGCCAAAGTCAGTCTCTGGCACTTTTTAACCTAGGGAGCTAACTCCAAGTCGCAGAAATCAATATTGCATGGTGAGTAGCCTATGTAACGGGACCAAGAAGGATAGACGGCTGGTTCCAACTGGTGTTACACATTTGTTTATTTGTTGTTGCTTTTTCTGCAAAATAGATATTATATATGCTCAGTATCACACACTGCACAATGTTCACAGCAGCATGTGTTTCATGGTATGACTGAACAAAAACTGTCAGAAAATCACCATGACAAAGTCAAATAATCAAATCCCAAAACATTACCATTACTCAATAATCAGGTCACAGTAAGTAAACAATCACAATTCACATATTAGTTCTCTTTCTTTCAAATAACCCACTTCCCTGTTTACATCACATTCTCACATAAGATCACAGTATCACATCCATTATATTACTCCTCCAACCCAAATTAGTTAGCACAACTTCACTCAATGCCCTGTCATGGCTGCCTTAGACTGCCACTGCTGCAGCTACTAGAAGCTAGGCCCCATGCTAGTTGCTAAGCTAACTCCAACTCACTCTGACTCTCCCTTCACATGATATTTGTCCCAAAACAAAGTTACACACAGTTAAAATACAATCCAGACATACATCATCCCATAACATAATCCCACAGCATGTGCATTCCCAGTATAACCATCTCACCTGCAAAATAGATATTATATATGCTCAGTATCTCACAGCAGCATGTGTTTCATGGTATGACTGATTGACTGAACAAACTCTCAGAAATCACGTGAGTTCAGTCCACATGAGACTTGACACACCTCACACACTCTGTTCCCCTGGTGATACTTCGCCACCTACTGGTGATATACTGGTACTGTTTCTTACACTTCTGAAATAATGAACACAACACAAAAATACCTTTTCCATCTCAAATAAAATATAGAAAACCTTCACACCCACAACATGTATGACAAAACCAAACTTTTAAATTGTCAGCAACTATATGGTTGCGCCACACCTACAAACGGAGTGCTATAATGCCGATGCAATGAGTCTGCATTGGGCATAGAGTGAGTCAGAGTGACTATGGAAATGTACCTTCCATAGACAGCCCATTCATCCAAACAGAAACGTCCTATAATTGTATTAAATAACGTCAAACGTACCAACATTGCATCTGTATACAAAAAGCTTGAATTTCCGTCTTACTATAGAGAGAGAGAGAGAGAGAGAGAGAGAGCTGTGTTGCAAAATCTGACAACACTGTTTCACATGTGATAGGATGAGCATAATTAGACCAGGTGCATATAGGCTCTGATTATAGGCTCTGATTACCATATCAGTTCCCTGAGTGAGCAGAGCACTGTTTTCTTGTTACCATGATGAACATTACATATAGGAATGCCATTCTCTTCCAACTACAACTTGTCTATGGCATATCTGTTCAGCTCAACTGTCAGAGGAAGAGGAAGATAACGTTTACAGGTAGAAGAAAGGTATTTGGGCTTCCTCTGGAGAAGCTACCTGGATGCTGTATTCCAGAGTATGGAGTGGTACCCTGGTGAGTGTAAACTGCAGTATGCACACTCTAATATAGCCACAATTTGCAACACCAACTATTGTCCATACAGCCAAACAGAACGTCCTTTTTGTTTGTATTAGACGTTAAACCAACATTGCAGCTGTACGAAAAGCTTGAACTATAGTACTATACTCTTATCTGCAAAGTGTTTATAAAAATCCACTGACCTGTTCTATGAGCTACTTCCTGCCAAGAAATGCAGTGCAGGTGATGGCTTTCAATAACGCAGCCTCCTGCATTATGTGCAATTTCAAAACGGGTAGTAGGCCTACAGGACCGCTGAGTGATTTCCAACGAGCACTTCCTAACTCGGAACACTTAGAAAAATAATCACCTGCATGGAATTCATTGACAGAAAGTAGCTCATAAGCCATAACATGTCTACCTGGATTTTTACAAAATTAAAACTTTGCAGATAGAAAGGGTCCAAAGGGCTGATACAAGTTCTCCATACAGATGCAATGTTGGTGAGTTTACTCGTTTAATGCAATCCTATAGAACTGTTGTTTAGATGAATGTCACTGTCACTGGTTGGTGTTGCAACTAGATTAAACCTAATTAACAAAAGTCTAGTAGGCCTAGTTGCAAATTGTGGCTAACTCTAATGCCTCATTTTGACATATTGTGAGCTGGAAAATGACACGACACACAACTCTACTAATTCATACTTGTTTACATGTATATCAATCCTGTTAGTTTATCACACCTGTCAGATAAAGTTCCACCTGTGTTTTATGCCTTATGCTGTGGCTCATCATACCATACATATGACATATCACACCTTTTATCTTTATGATAATCGATCAGATTCTTTCTATTTCCCCTCAGCATTTTGCTGGAAGCTTGTTCATTCCTTCTGGAGAGAGCGGGGACAGTGGGCTTGTTTAGACAGCCAGGTTCTTCAATTCGCATTAAGGCACTCAAGGTATGCATGCATTTACTTTTGATTCTTATATTACAAATAATTATAAAACATTTTAACTGGTGTTTTGTGTTCACACAGAACGTTGTACCTGTTGTGCTGTGACACACCGCCTTTGAACTCTTAAGTGACGTGGATGACTGTGTGGAGAAATGAATCAGTCCCACGTTCTGGGGTTTCTTCATGAGTCATGACATTAGTTTTGTCCCACTACTCCCCAGCTGTCTGAACAGGCCCCTCACAGGAACACATACAGTACCTGAACAAACAATAACCCAAATACAATGATCACTAAACACTGTAACTTAAACCTGTGTCCACAAACCATGTCCACATCACAGAATTTCACTCTACATAGACTTGCACTTGCTTGCTTGAGGAGAGAACCCACACATGCTTCCACTTTTATTTATTCTCCTCAGTTGTTTTTTACTTTGAACTGGTCCTGGTCTACTCCTTCATACTTGAACCTAGAAGCTTCATTCAAACTGAAGTCTAGCTCATGCCCTGCACCTGTTCCATTTACTTGTCTAATTGGAGTCATCAATGCTGACCTACTGCAACCATAGACTGGCTTCCAAAACAGCAGTCATCAGCAGTCTGTCAGCATGATATATTTATATATCAATGGAGAGGCAAATAACTCCACATGTGGAAGCCAACATAACATAACACATCACAGCAATGTCAGTTTCTTTAGGAACAGTATTTCATAGTTGCTAGGTATTGCTTATGTGAATTAAGCTTTTTATTTTATCCAGTACAAAAGTTGTGGTGTACAAATCTCCTGCTTTCAGGCGAAGCTGAATCTTGGGGAGGGGTGCCTGTCCACAGCCCTCCCCTCTGATGTGGCCAGTCTCCTCAAACATTTCTGCAGAGAGCTGCCAGAGCCCCTCTTCCCCTCCGAGGTCCACGCAGCCCTGCTCCAGGCCCAGGCATTGCCCAAACAGGATGAGAGGATTGCAGCCACCCACCTGCTGTCCTGCCTCCTGCCTGCCCCAAACACCTCCCTTCTGCGTTACCTCTTCACATTCCTCTCCACCATTTCTCAAAGGTTTGGGATGCTGATTTTGGGATCAAGGGGACCTTGACAAATATGATACAACACTAACACATATGCTTTATCTCAATTGAACTTCCTCCGCAAGGGACCGAAACTGAGTGAAATTAACAATTGCTTGTTCTGTACTCTTCCAGATGTGCTGAGAACCTGATGACCAGCAGTAACTTGGCCGTAGTTTTCACTCCGTGCCTGTTGGCCCCTCTCAACACAGTGGAGATGTCTGAAGGACGCCTTGAAGCAAGGGTTGAAGTTCTACACTTCTTCATTGAGAATCCCCACATATTTGGTAATTGCTACATTTGCTAGTGCTACAGTACAGAGTACACTTCTGGAAGGATTGTTGTGCATAATTATAAAGTAAGTCGTAGTCTATTAATAAGTCAGTTTGGTCTAGTCGACCAAGTCATTTGTTATGTGGCTTGATTAGTGTATGTTTTTTATACATTTTCTAGATTCAATCCTTTAATTATACCACTAATTTCAAATAGCCATTGTGAAATCAATATTGGAATGTTCTGTTCTCCATGGTGTTCTAATGTACAGGCGTGGTTCCAAAGGCTGTGATGGATGGTGTCGAGTTTCTCAACTTCAGACCCTTGCAAGACACTGTCCCCATAGGGATAGAAGGAGGAACACGCACAAAGGGCCACTGTCTAAAAGGTATTTATTTGTCATAACATTTTGTAAAATGTGTACAGTTTGACCATAAGTTGACAGTTGATTTCTAGAAAAAAATGAAGCCCTATACATTTTTGACTAATTTAATGATCAGAGAGGGGATATCAAAAGCAGATGCATTGATATTTTAGTTTGGTTTGTTATCTCATAACATTGTCAATTCTTTATTTTTATTCAAACGAGTGCAGTGACCCCACCCAGGACCCCAGTGATGGAGCAGGTTGGAGAAAAAAGACCCTCCCTCAGGAGGAGTCTAGGTGTGGAGACCTTCCCCAGTGTTGTACAGTTCAGGAAATACACACTTTATACAGGTAGGTAATACTGTACATGAATACAACTGAGAACCTTGCAGGATATAAATGTTAATCCTAGAGTGTATGAGTCTGTATTTGAAACTATGATTCTGCTACACTTGGATTATTTTTTAAATAGAGGAACAAGAGGACAACGGGATGCCAGATGAAACCCCAGAAAGGTAATGAAAATAAATTAGTACATTCCAGCAGCCAATTATTTTTTGTTGTCCGAGTATACATACATTCATGAATCTACCTGCTGACCGGCTGTCATATCATTGAGCAATTTATTTTATAGGAGGTTATATGTGACCACTGACCATACCTTAACCTATAAGGCAAAAAAATCATTATGCTTTAAGTAACATGTGATGTGCCAAACTAGGGGGTTTTCATGATTCTGAATCCATAACGAGCATTAGTTTTCCACAAAAAAAACACTCATTGGGCTAAAAACGGCCATAGCCACTTGCCCAAATGTGCTGACCTCGATCATCGTATGAAGCTGTGTTGTATGGCGCAGCTTAACATTGTAGTCTTGTGAGTCTTGCTGTCATTTCAGATTTTAACAACTAATGGTATATCTGCTATTCAAAAACGGCAGATATACTGTACACGCTCAGAGCACGCTCAGTGGCACGAAGTCTCTAGTCTGAGCTTGTAGTGCTTTTTTTTCCTTTTCTTAATCCAGACATTTTTAAAGGTGTTTTTTGGTGGTCTCTGTTCCTCTTATCAGGACACTCGCCAGAGGACAATCCACGGATGGCTGTCCTGTTCTCCTAAGGGTGGGGAAACTGAACATGACTACATGGAAAAGGCGTCGCACATTGTAACTTTGACTTATGACATTTGTTTTAAATGTGTTTTATCTGTTTTTATGTGTTATGTTTATTTGAATAAACTTTTGCAGATCAAATGGTATTCGTTCTGATGTTTTTCAGCCCTGTATTATTTAGTCTTGATTGTATAGACCTTTTTCTGTCTTGTATGAACTTCCTTGTTTTATTTCTGCTTTTATTCTCTGTATGTAAAGCACAGTTTTCTCTGTGAGAAGTGCTATATAAATAAAATGTACTTACTCTAAGGAGTAAGTAAGTTATAAATTACACTATGAAACCTTGAATCTAAAACTAACAACTATTTAAAATATCCTGCCAATATGAGTCTCTTAATGACAAGGACTGCACAACTTAAATCTCTACCAAAGTATAATTGTGCTCATTTTAAATGAGTAACGAAGAGGTGTGCATTGGCACTGCCCTCGACACTTCGATTACGATTGACAATGTAATGATTTCTTTCTATGATGCAATGCATCACAATATGGAAAATCTTCCATCAGTCAAGACAAGCATTCAGATATACTGAACAACTTATAATTAAGCGTATATTGCTGCATGACCAATCTATTTCTGACGCCACTAAAATAAATGTATTTCTTAACGCACCCCCCCCCCCCCCTTCCAATAACAAAACATACTATAGTCTATAATTTGACATACCATAACATTACCGTTCTGCTTAAATAAACACAATATTCAGTTTGATGCCACCAGAAATATATTTAAAGGGAGTAGGGACTGTCTTATACATTATTTTAAACCACGCCATGCAGAAAATACAATCCTGTTAAGCTGGCTTGCCAAAGAAGATGACGGACAAAAAAAAATACTTCCAATCCATTGTGAGGTATGTGGGTGGTTTCTTAACTGATAAGGTAGGCCCAACTATGTTTTTGAAGGACAATGATGCTATGAGTAGGGTTGGGATCCGGAACAGGAACTGGATCCAACATTAAGAACCACAGTTGGTTCCATCATTTTTGGAACCTTTTCTGGTGTATAATACTGTCAGAGCTGGTATGTGGACTTCATGTCTGCTATACAATTACAATACCGTTGGTTCTCAAACCTTTTAATTTCAAGGACCACCATAACGGAGTATACAAATGGAGCCAAATGGTTTGTTACATGTGTGTACACTCAGACTTACAGACCTGTAAGGGTCCATTTGGAACCCCCTCAAGTAACTAAATACTGTATGTATGTTTGGATTTGTGTTCATCAAACATTCCAATAATGGCCAAAATTATGTAGATTTTTTTTTTAAATATAGGAATCCTTAAAGATAACTGTTAAGAGGGAATTCTTAACTTACAATTTACAATTTAGGCATTTAGCAGACGCTCTTAATCCAGAGCGATTTACATTAAGCAATAACAAAAAAGCATGGCATACATCACATATATAAAAAGTAGTTATCAACATGCGTAACTTAATCTTAAGGAACCTGAATCGCTAAAATCCTAAAGGATCCCAACCCTAGCTATGAGGTGTAACTAGGCCTACGGGCCTAGAGAACATCCAGAAATGAAAGTACTTTTCAGGAAAGGAGGGAAAAAAGAACAACCTGTGTTCCAATGGATCCAATAGTTATTTAGCTCTTGTTAATACAGTACATATCATTGGTCAAACATTCAAAACCCACAGACACACTTTAACCACTTCAACTTTAAATTCTTAAAAAAAAGATCGACAAGCTCACAACATGTCTGTAGATTGGCTATTTTTTCAACTTTTGTGTGATGCCAATGCTGTAGTATGATATAGGGCATTAATTGACGAAAACCTAAAAAAAAGTTGAAATATGGAGATGCAAGGTTACTGCCCGAGAACAATTTCATGCTTCTAAAAGGCACTGCAGTCAGGAAGCTACCACTCATGTAAATACTGTAGAACAATAAGAGACACAGATACAAAGTAGAAAAATATATTAGGCTGTAATTAAGTGTAATTAAGTAGCCCTACATGAAACAGGTTAAAAAAAACTTCCAGAGTTCATTTCCTCTGTTCCTCCACTTAAAAGCACTGCACTTCACTTGTGATGTATTTATTCACTTAATCGCACAAATATGAAAAATAACCCTCAACAGACAAAGTAAATAGACTAGTAAATGTAATCACACTGCACGGCTTTGATTACAAATTACATTTTTGTTTGCTTGCATTTTTTATCATATCTTTTGGAGAATTAAACTACTCTATTACTGACTACCGGTATGTTCTCAAAGTGAGGTCCTGGAACCCCCAGGGGTCCCTGAGGGTGCCCAGCTATTGGTAGTGACTGACATTTGGTTCTGTTTCTACACTCTCAGAGTTACAATCACAATTCATACTAATCCGGGGGGTCCTTGAAATTAAAAAGTGATAGAAGCAGTGATGCAGAGTGCTGCTCAGGCAGCGAGAGCAGGACAGGACATAGGCTGGACTCCTTTCATCTCCAGGCCTTTGTTGAAGTGGACCTCCATGGTCTTGCCACCCTTGGTAATCTTTAGGTTTCTCATACAGCCTCGGAATGAGGCGCTGGTGGAGAGAGCTGCCTGATGAAGTCCATCTGGAGAGAGAGAGAGAGAGAGAGAGAGAGAGAGAGAGAGAGAGAAAGAGAGAGAGAGATGAGGAGGTGCCCTAAGCGAGTGATTCAGGTAGAAAAGACATGAATAAACACAATGAAGACAGGAGAGATTTGACGTGTCCGAAACCACATAGTGATAGATAACTTTTCTTGTGACCACCGCGCTCTGACTTATGGTGCGTTACCCGTTCAAATCACATTATAGAAATAAAGGTAATGCGTCGCACACACGACTGCCTTTTAGTTTGTATTCTTGCATGATGGATCAATGACAGACGTTTCGACTATCCAGTTTCGGCTATCCGGCTACCCAGCTGGACACTGATGAAGGCTGGATAGCCGAAACGTCTGTCATTGATCCATCATGCAAGAATAAAAACTAAAACGCAGTCTTGGTGTGTGCGACCCATTATTTTTATTTAACCACATACTAACATACTACATGCTACACATAGTCATTAACCATAGTCAGCACCATAGAGCGTCGCAGTACCGCCCCCTACCATGGACCAGGAAATGAATCCCAATGCATTTTTCCCATAGACATTTCTTAAAGTATTTATTTAAAGACGGTTACGCCACGGACAAAGCCAACTCGAGTCGTGACAACTCATGACAACACAAACAATATTTTGGACCAAACAAATAATTACAAAGAAGAAAAACAACAAAAAAAGTGTTGTAACCTTCCGTTTTTTTTCTTCTTTCTAATTATTTGTTCGGCCCAAAAAATTGTGTTTGTTGTCATGATTTGTCACGACTCGAGTTGGCTTTGTCCGCGGCGTAAACGTCTTTAAATAAATACTTTCTGAAATGTCTATGAGGAAAATGAACGGAGAATCATTTCCTGGTCCAGGGTAGGGGGCGGGACTGCGACGCTCTATAGTCGTCACTAGTATGTGATTTCGGACGGGGCCATTTTGTGAGCGAGGGAGAGGGTGTTCTACGTACCAGGGTGTCCCCCTACGTAGATGGGGTCGTTGGTGTCGCAGGCGTTGGAGCGAGCATTGGGACTCTCCGCTTGGCTCTTCTTGCCGTCAACCACCAGCTCCAGCCTGTGGCGCTGCTTCTTGGCAATGACCGAGTGCCACTGCCCGTCACACAGGCCCGCCCCCTCTGGCTCGTGCTCGGCTGTGATTCGTCCGGCTCCGTTGTCGACGTGGAACAGCAGCTGGGGGGATGGGGGGGCACAGAGAATGTTAATTAGCTCAGTGGTTCAAGAATTTAACGACCAGTTTGGCACATGAGAAACTAACGTATGTAATTAGGAAGAAACCTGCTGTATTCTACAAGATATGGGAGAAGTTCTTGGACTTCATTAAGCGAGGTGATATTGAAGAAGCTTTGGATGTATAGTGGTTAATTGGAGTAGTCAGCTGTGGGGTGGGGGTAGGGAACTGTGACGGACATTGTGCATTTGTTTGTTTAACTGTATGTAATGTGTTTTTTGTTGTTGTTATTATTATTTATTTTTAATTTGTTCTGTAATTAGGGACATTTCCTGATGTTTCTTCGAATATTTTGTTTGTATTTGTGCTGCCTTGGGGATGTGGGGGGGAAAATATATGTTAATAATTGTTTTGAAATTACTATTGTTGTTGTAAAGAAAAATCAATAAACATATGTTAAAAAAAAAGTGGTTCAAAGTGGGGTGAACTCTGTTACTACGACTACAAAGGGAAGCACCAAACCATTCATAACCTGAAACCTTCCAGAACCTGTTAAGTCCTGTGATGGTGTTTGTTTTTGTTTTTTCCAGAACCACCCCTATAGGGAGAGGTACGTCATCAAAAAAATAAAAAAAACTATTAAAAGAATATCTGATTTACAAGCTCACAACGTGTCACATCACAGTGTGCTGTGAGCTTGTAGATCTGATATTCTTGCTATAATAGAGAACATTTATTTGGAAAGTATAAGTTCTGAGTTTTGAGTTCCCAGAACTGAGGTTTAGTAGCACCTTCTGAGCAAGGCCCAAATTAGGTTCTGAGAACCTGAATGTGAAACCGAGCCATAGCGTATATGGAAACGAACCCTGAACCTGTCCTGTGGAATACTGTATGTTAGACAGGCATAACAAGCTGGGAGGCATTCAAATGAAAAGGTTTGAACATGGCATCAGCGCCGTCAGGGGATATTGGGAACGTTAACCCAATATCATGTTTGTGGAGATATGCATAGGAACCTATGTGTGCAGGTACGGGGGAACACATTAGGTGACGCACTCAGCTATTGAGGTGTTACATTAATAAGAGTTGTCAATAAAGCCACACGTAAGGATACACGCCAGTCTCGTCTAGATTATTATACAGAGTTGATACAGCCTGTTACATGGTGTCAGAAGTCCCGAGTCCCGTCACGGTGAATATCGGAGGCAGATAAGAAGAACGTTTGTGGAGAGAAGAAACAGACGTTTGTAGCCTACACTAGTAGGAACCCAGTCAGTTGCTAAGCTAACTACTAGCAGTTAGAAACTGTAGTAGAAGAGAGCTACCGAGTTGGGTAGAGACTCAGTGCTATTGAAACAGCATCGCGTGTAATCCCGCTAGCCTGCATTAAAGCTGCATTAAAGATTTTTTTTTTTTTGAAAAAATAAAGTTTCAAAAAAGAAAGAAAAACGGCCCAGGAAGAAGATGATGGATTCCCTGTTCTCCATAAGTCCACCAGAAAACTTTGATTTCTCAGACTTTCCAAGCTGGCCCAATTGGATCCGGAGGTTTGAAAGGTTCAGAGTTGCTGCTGGACTGGACCAAAAAGGTGAAGACTATCAAGTAAATTCATTAGTTTATACCATGGGTGATAAAGCTGATGACATTCTGGCCACGCTGAGCTTAAGTGATGCAGACAAAAAGGTATACAGTGCTGTGAAAGAGGCTTTTGATAAATATTTTGTTGGCAAACACAATGTTATCTATGAACGATGCAGATTTAACAAAAGAAGCCAAGAGCCAGGTGAATCGGCTGAATCGTTCATTTCTGCAGTTTATAAACTAGCAGAACACTGCCAATATGGTGCAATGCAGGAAGAGTTGATCAGAGACAGGTTGGTGGTCGGCATAAGACACCAGGGCCTGTCAGAGAGTCTGCAGCTGGACAGTGAGTTAACTCTGGCAAAAGCTGTCCTAAAAATAAGACAACATGAAGAAATTAAAAAGCAACAGCCCATTGTGCGTGACACAAATAGCACGGACCATAGAGAAGCTAATGTGGACATGATGAAGTTCAAGAAAAAGTTTCAGAGACAAACACAGACAGGGAGAGGTGCCCAAAGCAAGGGTCAAACAGACTATGAAAGAGGGCAGAAGAACTGTGGACGATGTGGCAAAGCACCGCTACATTCCCTAAACAACTGTGCTGCAAGGGACGCAGAGTGCAGGAAATGCCACAAGAAAGGCCACTATGCGGCTCTCTGTAAAACAAAGTCAAGCAGAGTAGATGAACTCCAGGAACGGGAAGTAGAGACTGTTTTCTTGGGACAAGTGTCTGCAGGAGGTCAGTCAAACACATGGCAGAAGACGCTGATGTTGAATGACCAACAAATCACTTTTAAGCTGGATACAGGAGCAGACGTGACAGCCATTCCGGCTAAAGTCTACTCAAAGAAGCGGCATGGCCCACTCGTCACTGCAACAAAGAGACTGCTGGGACCAGGCGACAACGCTTTACGAGTAAGTGGACAATTCAATGGCATAATAAAGTACAAAGACCAGACAACTGAACAGCCAGTGTTTGTCATACGAAAATTAGCCACACCACTACTTGGTTTGCCAGCAATAGAAGAACTGAAGTTGGCCTACACGGTTGACAGTGTTCAAGGGCAGGCAATTGACATTAAAAGGCTGTACCCCAAAGTTTTCACAGGCCTGGGATGCCTGCAGGGCATGTACAAAATTAAGCTGACAGAGGATGCCAAGCCCTATGCATTGTCACTGCCACGCCGGGTGCCTATACCCTTAATTGACAAAGTCAAGGAGGAAATTCAGAGAATGGAGACTCTGGGAGTGATCGCGCCCATCGATGAGCCCACAGAGTGGTGCGCAGGGATTGTTGTGGCACCAAAGCCCAACGGAAAAATCAGGATCTGCGTGGATCTGACCCACCTGAATCAATATGTCTGCCGTGAAAGGCTCATTCTGCCGGCAGTCGATGAAACCCTCGCCAAGCTGTCGGGAGCGAATGTGTTTACAAAACTCGACGCCACAGCTGGTTTCTGGCAGGTGCCACTGCACCCAGAATCAGTCCCCCTGACGACGTTCATCACGCCGCTAGGGAGGTACTGTTTTCACAGGTTGCCTTTTGGGATTTCGTCTGCACCTGAGCACTTTCAGAAGAGGCTCTCACAGATGCTGGAAGGACTGGAAGGAACAGTGTGTCATGCGGATGACATCCTCGTCTTTGGATCATCGCGTGAACAACATGACCACAGGCTGAGCAAAGTGTTGGAGAGACTACAGAAGGAAGGGCTGACACTCAATGATGAAAAATGCCAGTTTGCTGTGGACCGTGTCAAGTTCCTAGGTCACATTGTCAGTGCCCAGGGCCTAGAAGCAGACCCAAGTAAAATTAAGGCGATCACAGACATGCCCACACCCACAGACATTGCAGGTGTAAGAAGATATCTGGGCATGGTGAATTATGTGGGGAAGTTCTCGCCACGTATTGCCGAGCTCTCACAGCCCATAAGAGAGCTGCTCAAAGCTGAGAACGACTGGGCGTGGGGGAGCATGCAGCAGCGTGCATTCGAGGAGCTGCGCCGGGAGCTGAGCTCAGCCACTGTCTTGGCACAATACTGCCCAAAAAGGATGACAAAAGTTGCAGCAGACGCTTCCTCATTTGGACTTGGAGGGGTTCTGTCTCAGAAGCAAACGTCAGGCGAATGGCGTCCAGTCGCCTTCATCTCACGCAGCATGCTGGAGGCGGAGCGTCGTTACGCACAAATCGAAAAAGAGGCGTTGGCGCTGACCTGGGCGTGTGAGCGCTTTCAGTCCTATCTCATAGGGATGGACTTTTTGATACAGACAGACCACAAGCCCCTCATTTCCTTGCTGGGGAGCAGAGCCCTTGATGACTTGCCCCCTAGAATCCTGAGATTCAGACTGCGATTGCTTCGCTTCACATACACGATTGAACATGTACCGGGGAAGAACCTGATTACAGCAGACGCGCTGTCCAGGGCCCCGATCCAAGCGCCGCCGACGGCTGAAGAAACGCAGCTGGAGAAGGATGTGGGTGCTTACGTCAACCAAGTGGTGGAGCACCTACCTGCGTCAGAAGGGAGGCTGGCGCAGATCAGAGTCGCACAAGATGCAGACAGTATCTGCAAAAGACTAAAGGACCTGGTGCAAACTGGATGGCCTCCAAACAGGAGGGCTCTCGCACCAGAACTTAAGCAGTATTGGCAGTATCGCCAGGACCTGCTGATTGCAGATGGACTGCTGATGAAAAGCGAACGACTTGTCATCCCTGACTCTATGCAAGAGGAGATGCTGAACAAAGTTCACGAAGGTCACCAGGGAATCACAAAGTGTATCGCCAGAGCACAACAGTCCGTTTGGTGGCCGGGTCTGTCAAAGCGGATTAAGCAGAAAGTGGAAAACTGTGCGATATGTGCAAAGGAGGCACACAACTTCCCAGACCCACTTCTGACGACACCGTTGCCAGACAGGCCATGGCAGCGTGTTGGAGCGGATCTGTTCCAGTGGAACGCAGCTATGTACCTGGTGGTGGTTGACTACTTCTCACGCTTCATAGAGGTAGCTCACCTCACTTCTACTACCTCAGCTCATGTAAAGGAGAAGTTGAAGTCTATCTTCTCACGTCATGGGGTCCCGGTGGTTCTGGTCACAGATAATGGTCCCCAGTTTGCTGCAGCAGAGTTTGCGGACTTTGCAAGAGAGTACGACTTCAACCATGTGACCAGCAGCCCCCGTTATCCTCAAGGGAATTCGGAGGCTGAAAGGGCTGTGGGAACAGTCAAATCTCTCCTGAAGAAGGGAGAGGATCCATACAAGGCCCTCATGGCTTACAGAGCCACACCTCTGGCGCAAGGAGCATCTCCTGCACAACTGCTGATGGGTCGGAACATCAGAACGCCACTGCCCGTCAGTCAGGAGAAGTTGGAGCTGAGGTGGCCTGACCTACAGGCTTTCAAAGAGAAGGATCAGGAAATGAAGGAGAAACAAGCATCCTGGTTCAACAAAAGACACCGCACACGGCAGAGACAAGAGCTCAGACCAGGACAAAGAGTCTGGGTGAAGAACACCGAGCAGCCTGGAATCATCACAGGTCCAGCCCAGACACCAAGGTCCTACAACATCGAGCTGCCCTCAGGAAGTCTTCGCAGAAACCGATCCCACATCAGGGTCATTCCAGAGACTCCTACTTCTACAGTTACTAGATCAGGGCGCATGATTAAAAGACCAGTCAGAATGGACTTATAATAACTTGTCTTAGAATAGAGCTGTTGATAAACAGGGCAGAATAATCCCTGCACAGCTTCGGGGACTCAGGCAGTCTACCCTGACCCTCTAGATAGCAAAAGTGAATTTAAGTTCATTAATATATTTGCATTGGTTAAAAGAAAATATATGCTACAAGTAATTCATTTAAAAAGTTATAATGTGTGTTATGCTTAGTAATTCTTTAATAGTAGATTTCATACTGTATACGCTTGAGTTGAAGTAAAAGAAAATAATTGTGTGTAATTACAGTAAAAGAAATTAACAGTTGTTTGTTTAAAAATAAATGTTGGTAATCGACTAAAAGAGGGAGATGTGGAGATATGCATAGGAACCTATGTGTGCAGGTACGGGGGAACACATTAGGTGACGCACCCAGCTATTGAGGTGTTACATTAATAAGAGTTGTCAATAAAGCCACACGTAAGGATACACGCCAGTCTCGTCTAGATTATTATACAGAGTTGATACAGCCTGTTACAATGTTGATTTACGGACTTGGGATAGGCTTTGTGTGTGTGTGTGTGTGTGTGTGTGTGTGTGTGTGTGTGTGTGTGTGTGCGCGTGCGTGCGTGTGTGTTTGCGCACATGCTCACGCACCTTTCCCTGATTGATCTCCAGGCCCAGTCCCTCGTTGCCCTGGTTACTGACTGCCAACAGAACCCCGTTAGTTCTGCTGGTTCTGAACTCCAGAGATACACTGACATCTAGACCCACTCTGTAGGTCGACACTACACACACACACACACACACACACACACACACACACACACACACACACACACACACACACACACACACACACACACACACACACACACAGAGGCAGAATGGATATTAAACAGAGTTGCTTCCCAAATTAAATATTATTGTTTTAATAATGGATGAAATGGATGACTGTGATGAAGTGTTGCAGCCACAGTATAACAGGAAGCCCACCTGCTTTGAGGAAGCCACTGCCATGGAAATAGGTCCCCGTCTCTGTGGAGGTGAAGCAGCTTCCCACCATGTGACTGCCAGTGGGCGTGGCCATGTCCAGGTTGAAGTGTTCCAGTTCCGGTTTCTCTGCTGGTGTCAGGAAGCGTTCAGATGTTTTACTCACTACCACCATGTACAAATACTCTGTTTCTCTGCTGGTGTCAGGAAACGTTCAGATGTTTTACTCACTACCACCATGTACAAATACTCTGTTTCTCTGTTGGTGTCAAGGATAGTCTAAGAAGGATGAGACGCGAAGACCGTACGGGCGACGCCATGTTGCTTTGGAAGGAAAGAAACATGCGCAATGGGCTATATGCAGCCAACACTTCCGCGTTCAGCTTCCTTGGTCTCAACTGCGCATGTTTCTTTCCTTCCAAAGCAACATGGCGTCGCCCGTACGGTCTTCGCGTCTCATCCTTCTTAGACTGTCCTTGGTTGGTGTCAGGAAGTGTTCACATGTTTTACTCACTACCACCATGTACAAATACTCTGTTTCTCTGCTGGTGCTCTGCTGCTGATAATAGCTAATCTACAAACTCATGTTATTTAGATCAACTGTTTTCGCTATTTAATCCCTATATACCTCCCTATAGACCGGAGTCCCTCAGGGGTCTATACTACTAGCACCACTCATTTTTACATCAGTTATATCTTACCCCTTATCTGCGTCGATGCAGATCGGCTAGAACTATTTTAAAATGTTTTTTCAAAATAGTAACATATGGCAAATAAGTTTAGGGATAGGCAAGATAGGGCCCCAAATCTCTTCTCCAGAAATAGGCTTGTCGTTGTTGTCAGGAACAAACTGATCTGCTATTTTTGCCATTTTTGAATTTGAATAATTTGAACATAAATGTTATATGCATGACCATAATGATGTTTCCATCCAACAGCAACGTTATGGAACACATGCATCAAACTAAGCTTCTCATACAACCACCAACCACTGACACAGTGTCATGAGGCTGAGAGGATCACAATGGACTCTAGTCTATAGAATAGATAAATAGACACAGTGTCATGAGGCTGAGAGGATCACAATGGACTCTAGTCTATAGAATAGATAAATAGATGACACAGTGTCATGAGGCTGAGAGGATCACAATGGACTCTAGTCTATAGAATAGAACCACCAACCACTGACACAGTGTCATGAGGCTGAGAGGATCACAATGGACTCTAGTCTATAGAATAGATAAATAGACACAGTGTCATGAGGCTGAGAGGATCACAATGGACTCTAGTCTATAGAATAGATAAATAGATGACACAGTGTCATGAGGCTGAGAGGATCACAATGGACTCTAGTCTATAGAATAGATAAACCACCAACCACTGACACAGTGTCATGAGGCTGAGAGGATCACAATGGACTCTAGTCTATAGAATAGATAAACCACCAACCACTGACACAGTGTCATGAGGCTGAGAGGATCACAATGGACTCTAGTCTATAGAATAGATAAATAGATGCATTACCTGGAACCGATGGTTTAAGGCTCACACCGTGTCCAGACATCCTAAAGTTACGAATGCAGCCGTTGATACTGTAGAGAATCTAGACGGAGAGAGACACACAATAGTTTTAATGTAGAGTGTTTTCTAGTTCGTCTGTGTCTGTGTCTGTGTGTGTGTGTGTGTGTGTGTGTGTGTGTGTGTGTGTGTGTGCGTGGGTGCGTGTGTGTGTAATTACCGGTCCTATCCTCTTGGTGGAGTAGTTGGGTGGCAATCCACCCAAATAAACCGTTCCCACCACATCCAGCAAGTCAGCCTGGAGAGAGAGAGAGAGAGAGAGAGAGAGAGAGAGAGAGAGAGAGAGAGAGAGAGAATTATTGTAAAAATAAAATTCTTCAAATATATTTATTTTACACTTCCTTTAAACTAAGTTAAACTAACTATACACTCATAGACATACAGTAGGGGTAGTACTAACAGCCATGAAGATAATTGGGTACTGGAGTACACAGATTTATCTTGAGTATACCTATATCATGCAGGTCATGTGGGTTATGTGTGTGGTTGCAATTGTAATTCATTATGTTATACTTGCAGTTGTGCACAGGTTTCATGCACCAAGAACAGGCAATATTCGCTGAAAACGGGTCGCGCTGCCACGCGTTGCGATTGTGAGCTTGTAGATTGACAGACATACTATAAGGCTAACAGAGACAGTAACGTACCTTCTTAGGACTGAATATCACTTTATTGTAGACATTGTCCACAGACAGCTGACCTCTCTTCTGGTTACGCAACACCTTGACCTGATTTAAACACAGTGAGGATAGAGGTAAGTACAATAAAACGTATAATAATAACCAACACCAAGTATCATTGTAAGCCTTGTCATAAACAAATACGACCACTTAAGGGTGATTTATTTTTAAATAGCCAAATATAGCGTGACACAAAATTAAACAAGCAATGTCTTATCCTACAGTATAATGTCCTCAGTGTGTCAGTGTGCCTGCCCTGCAGTGTGTCACTGTTCCCTGCATGCACATGAACTCTGACTGCTTCTATCTTGTACCAAACAAGCCCAGATTTTATATTAAATTAATATTATTCAAAGGCGTTATTTTCTATTTTACTATTATTATTATTACATTTTCCAATTTACATTCATTTCAAAGTCTGAAGTCCCCACACCATATTTCAGGTTCAGGAGAGCTTTCTTGGTTTATTCAAACATGACGTGACTTATGGCCCGTCACTTGTCAAGGACAGCTGACTGACTAACAGTGGAGGCTGGCTTCAGTTCTCACCGAGCAAAAGAAGAATATGTGACAGGAGGCCTACACATGTGTGTATGAAAATGTGACCTAAAGTAAAAACTGTTGAACACAACTGAAAGCCTAGCAAACGTGTTAAAGGGATGAATGGAAAATGAATGGACAGTGAGTGAATGAGCCAGTTCACCTTGTGCCAAGTCCCATCGCTGATGGAGAGAGGAACGCAGCCAGATATGTTCCCATTACCCAGGTCAAAGGCCAGACACACCTGGCCATCCTTTATCTGAGGAGAGAGAGAGAGAGAGAGAGAGAGAGAGAGACAGAGAGACAGAGAGAGAGAAATGGCTAGATGTTAGATTTCTTTCATGTCTCAGATCGTAACGCATGAACACACACATGTCTCCCCCCCCTCCCCTTTATTGGGTTAGCCCAAACTTTGCAAAGTCTGTCTGTATGTTATAATACAATGGAGGTTAGGAGTGACGGAGCAGTAGATAGATACCTGGATGGTAACAAAGTCTGTCTGTATGTTATAATACAATGGAGGTTAGGAGTGACGGAGCAGTAGATAGATACCTGGATGGTAACAAAGTCTGCATGGTTGAATCTGGCCATGTAGAAAACCAGTCCAGATTCCTCCTTAGTCCTGAGCTCAAACTCAAATATCAGCCTAACACGCGCACACGCGCACACACGCACGCACGCACGCACGAACACACACACACACACACACACACACACACACACACACACACACACACACACACACACACACACACACACACACACACACACACACACACACACACACACACACACACACACACACACACACACACACACACACACACTTACGATTAACACATTGCTTGGCTGTGTATTTGGTATTTATTACATAGTCGGAACAAAATATTCTGTTAATGAATCCATGCAGTGCAGGCTGGTGACTTTACATGTGGACTGAGATGCATACTTCTCTCTGACTTTGGCGTCGTCGAAGGCGAAGCTCATGTGGCTGTTCTTTGTGAGTCCGAACTGATAGGCCTTCTCCATGGCTGCAGCCAGGCCTGGTCCACACGCATCCTGGGAAATGGACACGCGTCAGCAGAGGTGCAAAAAGTACTATTATACAATAGGTCGTTTCGAGTAAGCAATCGGATTGGTTGAAACAGCTTTCTAGCCGTGATTTAACCACGATATTGGAACGGCTAATCAAAACAAAGAATTCAGCCGTGCTTTTCTCCCAGAGCACAGCAGACTCGGTGGCTGGGCTAGCTAGTTTCTTGGGACATTTGTGGTCGTAGTGGCTACTTCTGTCATTAAAAAAACATTATTTTTCAGCGATAATCTTAGTTTTAAGGGTAACATCTACACGTCAGGACGGTATCATTGAAAAACATGTATTCTAATGAGATTTCATCGTTCGCTCGCTCGCATCGCTGGCAGTGTGGATGAGGAGTAAGACACAAATAATCCAGGTGTATTTCTTTTGAATGTGATGGAGTGAAGTTAAGGTCATCTGGTTATACTACTGAAGATGTCAGTGTTGTAACATCGTTGTTGTAACAGAATGTTGTGGCTTTCCCTTTCTTCTCCTGTCTTTTATCTCATTTATATAATATTTTATAATTCTTTCCACCAATCCATTTTTCTTCTTTGTTTTCTTTATTCCTTTTATCCACCCTTCCTACTCCCACCTTTACTCTACTCCCCTGTACTTTTCTTTACTATTCTCTGATTTACTTGATTTCCTGTTATTCTCTCTCCTCTATTGAAGCGTGTGACGTGAGTGTAGCTCACTTTGTGACCACACTGTGTCACTGTTGTAACATGTACAGCCTCTCAGCTCAACCGCTCAACCACATTTCTCTTCTTCTACCGTATTTGCTTTTCCCTCTTCTTCACTTCTTGTTTTCTTCTCTGCACTCCAGTTTACATTTCTCTTGCTTTCTTTGTCTCCTCTCCTCTCCTCTCCTCTCCTCTCCTCTCCTCTCCTCTCCTCTCCTCTCCTCTCCTCTCCTCTCCTCTCCTCTCCTCTCCTCTCCTCTCCCCTCCCCTCCCCTCTCCTCTCCTCTCCTCTCCTCTCCTCTCCTCTCCCAGAGGCGTATCCAGGAATTACGTTTTGGGCAGGCAAGATCATGTGTCGTCTCCCCGCGCACAATCGTAGCACTAAAGGTTTTCAAAGAGATATACCTGCCAGACGAGTAGGATACAAAGGCTGAAAGGCATGCATTTACATTCCAATGGGTGATTGAGGGTCGCGCTCTACCGCAACGGCCAATCAGCTGTCCATTAATAGTTCTCAGGTCTTGTTTTGGTCTTCTTTTTTTCTCATTGTATGGATTTTGGCCAGGCCAGACATGGATTTGGACAGGCGGACGCCTGCCCTTGCCTTATTGTAGATACGCCTCTCCTCTCCTCTCCTCTCCTCTCCTCTCCTCTCCTCTCCTCTCCTCTCCTCTCCTCTCCTCTCCTCTCCTCTCCTCCTCTCCTCTCCTCTCCTCTCCTCTCAGGTACTGCTACAGTAACAACTAAGGCTGCTGTGATTCCTCCAGTGTTTTTGTGCGTGTGAATATTAACCATAAAGTTAGTGTGTGTGTGGACGCGTGCGTTTGTGCGTTCCAGGTGAACAAGATGCTATACAATCCCTGGTACCGTGACCTTGCTTTGTAACGAGCGTTGCACAGCTCTTATCACTCTCGCTTCATCCTCATACACCCCCACCCCTCCACCCTCCACCCCTCCACCCCTCCACCCTCCACACCCCTCCACCCTCCACCCCTCCACACCCCCACCCCTCCACCCTCCACCCCTCCACACCCCCACCCCTCCACCCTCCACCCTCCACACCTCCACCCCTCTACCCTCCACCCCTCCACCCCTCCACCCTCCACCCCTCCACCCCTACACCCCTCCACCCTCCACCCCTCCACCCCTCCACCCCTCCTCCACTCTCCTCTAACTAACAAAAGGGAGACGTAGTTCGTTCTGGAAACTCGTTCCTCTCTGTGCCCACCGTCCTCTTTCCACGGCCTTTCCATTAAAGACCACAAAAGGAGGACGTCACTCTGTTCAGCAGGACCAGCCTCTCTCTCTCTCTCTCTCTCTCTCTCTCTCTCTCTCTCTTGTCATCTTACGTTTTTCTCTCCTCCTGGTCCCCCCCCATCCATCCATGCTTCCATTAAGCTAACAATGGGCAGACAGGCTCCTATTCAGACAGAGGGCTTTGCCTTTGGTTGGAGGTCACGTCAATAGAATCTCAAGTCATTCAGACAAGTTTTTGTGTATGCCTATGTGTGTATGTATAATCTCTGTGCGTGTCTGTGCGTGTCTGTGCGTGCGAGCGTGTTACTGTTCGTGTGAGTGTGAGTGTGTGCGCGTGCGTGCGTGCGTGCGTGCGTGCGTGCGTGTGTGTGTTGTTGGACATTTTCACATGTTCTCCCCGTGTCCCCTAGGGTAGGTAGGGTACCCTCACATGTTCTCCCCGTGTCCTCTAGGGAGGTAGGGTACCCTCACATGTTCTCCCCGTGTCCTCTAGGGTAGGTAGGGTACCCTCACATGTTCTCCCCGTGTCCTCTAGGGAGGTAGGGTACCCTCACATGTTCTCCCCGTGTCCCCTAGGGTAGGTAGGGTACCCTCACATGTTCTCCCCGTGTCCTCTAGGGAGGTAGGGTACCCTCACATGTTCTCCCCGTGTCCTCTAGGGTAGGTAGGGTACCCTCACATGTTCTCCCCGTGTCCTCTAGGGTAGGTAGGGTACCCTCACATGTTCTCCCCGTGTCCTCTAGGGTAGGTAGGGTACCCTCACATGTTCTCCCCGTGTCCTCTAGGGTAGGTAGGGTACCCTCACATGTTCTCCCCGTGTCCTCTAGGGAGGTAGGGTACCCTCACATGTTCTCCCCGTGTCCCCTAGGGTAGGTAGGGTACCCTCACATGTTCTCCCCGTGTCCCCTAGGGTAGGTAGGGTACCCTCACATGTTCTCCCCGTGTCCCCTAGGGTAGGTAGGGTACCCTCACATGTTCTCCCCGTGTCCTCTAGGGAGGTAGGGTACCCTCACATGTTCTCCCCGTGTCCTCTAGGGAGGTAGGGTACCCTCACATGTTCTCCCCGTGTCCTCTAGGGAGGTAGGGTACCCTCACATGTTCTCCCCGTGTCCTCTAGGGTAGGTAGGGTACCCTCACATGTTCTCCCCGTGTCCTCTAGGGTAGGTAGGGTACCCTCACATGTTCTCCCCGTGTCCTCTAGGGTAGGTAGGGTACCCTCACAAAAAACATGCAGCCAGTAATCCTGGTCTCTATACTGTCTCGCCCTGGTTAGCTGTGGCGCCTGATGGAGGGGAAAGGAACTGGTTGTGTGTGTGTGTGTGTGTGTGTGTGTGTGTGTGTGTGTGTGTGTGTGTGTGTGTGTGTGTGTGTGTGTGTGTGTGTGTACCGTGTCAGGGGCAGGCTCCGTGGGAGGGGCAGCAGCCGAGGTTACAGTGGGCGCAGGGGGAGCAGGGAGCGTGGCTTCCTATAGGCCGTGGGGTCAGTGGGAGGGGACAGCAGAGGTTAGTGATGATGGCCGCACAGCCAATCAGAATGGCTACAGCGTGCGTGACACTCATAGTGCCCCCCGGTCAGCATGTACCCAAAGATGACATGACAAACAGCTCAGACAGAACACAAACATATTATTAGGATTTGTTCTCAGAATACTGTCAATGCACAAGGCTTGAGGTTATAGCTCTGACTCTGATAAATCATTGAACCCTATTATACTTCATTGTGCATCGATATACTAGCCGAAATAGCCTCAAAAAGCTCTCATTGTGTCATGGTTGTTTGCTCGTAGCACAGCAATCTCTGACAAATGTTTCTGTATTCTCGCCAAATGTTTGTCTACATTTGCCTATTATAACATGCTAGAGTTAATTGAGTTAATATATAACTGTTTACATAACAAACCATTACATATTCTCCATGTTTCCCTCTATGGCAGCAGTCATCAGCCACTGGTTAACTGTTTACATAACAAACCATTACATATTCTCCATGTTTCCCTCTATGGCAGCAGTCATCAGCCACTGGTTAACTGTTTACATAACAAACCATTACATATTCTCCATGTTTCCCTCTATGGCAGCAGTCATCAGCCACTGGTTAACTGTTTACATAACAAACCATTACATATTCTCCATGTTTCTGTTTACATAACAAACCATTACATATTCTCCATGTTTCCCTCTATGGCAGCAGTCATCAGCCACTGGTTAACTGTTTACATAACAAACCATTACATATTCTCCATGTTTCCCTCTATGGCAGCAGTCATCAGCCACTGGTTAACTGTTTACATAACAAACCATTACATATTCTCCATGTTTCCCTCTATGGCAGCAGTCATCAGCCACTGGTTAACTGTTTACATAACAAACCATTACATATTCTCCATGTTTCCCTCTATGGCAGCAGTCATCAGCCACTGGTTAACTGTTTACATAACAAACCATTACATATTCTCCATGTTTCCCTCTATGGCAGCAGTCATCAGCCACTGGTTAACTGTTTACATAACAAACCATTACATATTCTCCATGTTTCCCTCTATGGCAGCAGTCATCAGCCACTGGTTAACTGTTTACATAACAAACCATTACATATTCTCCATGTTTCCCTCTATGGCAGCAGTCATCAGCCACTGGTTAACTGTTTACATAACAAACCATTACATATTCTCCATGTTTCCCTCTATGGCAGCAGTCATCAGCCACTGGTTAACTGTTTACATAACAAACCATTACATATTCTCCATGTTTCCCTCTATGGCAGCAGTCATCAGCCACTGGTTAACTGTTTACATAACAAACCATTACATATTCTCCATGTTTCCCTCTATGGCAGCAGTCATTCCATATTCTCCATGTTTCCCTCTATGGCAGCAGTCATTCCATATTCTCCATGTTTCCCTCTATGGCAGCAGTCATTACATATTCTCCATGTTTCCCTCTATGGCAGCAGTCATCAGCCACTGGAGTAGTGTGGTGGTGAAACACATTGCCCTCCCGCTGGATTTAGTATTTAGGTGTTTTCACTGCTTGTTATGGTAGACGGGGAAGGTTGGGGCAACCAAAACACTGTTTGTTATGGTAGACGGGGAAGGTTGGGGCAACCAAAACACTGTTTGTTATGGTAGACGGGGAAGGTTGGGGCGACCAAAACAAACCGTGAAAAGAGCAAAATACAGCGAGAGTGTAATGTGTTTCTGCAGGTATAAACACCCCCACACTACTCCAATGCTGCTAGAGAGATATGATGTGTACAAAATGTATACAATACTATATACTGTTTTGTAATAAATAGAGGGTAACATTACATACTATGCTTTTAAGGAACTGTGCAAAATCTGATTAAGTGACAATGGACAAAGTTTAAGTGTAACATAAGGGCCATGGGGCAACAAGGTTATAAATGTCCATTTGTAAACCAAGCTTCCCAATTCCCATTGTGCCTGTGCCTCCCCGCTCCACTGGAGTTCTATTAGGATGTCTATTTAGCACTATTAAGACTAATTCCTTCTGAGAATGCAGACACTGTAGTATAGCATATTAGTGCATATGAATTGAATATTAAACTGCCTATTATGGATACTGATTAAAATACTAATTCATCAATCTGGGGTTGTTAGCAACATGTGGCCTGCCTGCATGAAGCAGAGTAGCACTGTAGCACGCCTAGAACAGCAGATGAGAAATATAGCGGTCTTTTGTAGCGCTGTGGCGGTGTACTGCATGACAAACTGCAGTTTGTAGCGCTGTGGCGGTGTACTGCATGACAAACTGCAGTTCAGTGCTTTCATTTAGCAGCTGACTGACGGCTAACCTATGGCCGGTCTATATATTATGAAGCAGGTGAACTACTGCCAGCCTATGCAGTGACTAACAGCCTTGTCAGCCCTCTTAGCTTGGCACCTAAATGCTAACCTGGAGAGCTATGGCGGCAGTGAGGTCGTAAAGCATAAAGCCGCGTGCGGCAGCAGAGCTAGCCTAGCGTAGCGTAGCGCAGCGGCATGGCTCTGCACTCTGCTGTATGATAGCCTGTCAGAGGTCTAGCTCGTTGGATCAGGGCTAAAGGCACAATAAAGCAGACTTAATGGGCTGTGCAACTGCTGTGTGATGGAGCGCTAAGCTAACACAGCGAGGCCATCACTGCCCTTTATCACACAGAAATAGCCGTGTGAGTGTGCGTGCGCACGCGTGCGCGTGTGTGTGTCTGTGTGAAAGACAGGAGGTTTGGTATGTGTTAATACTTTTATATTATGCTTGCACTATGTTTTACATTTGTGTGAATACTGGTACACTTTTTTTTCACGTAAAAAACAAAACAGGTCAGTGATAAAACGTGAGTATATTAGATTACATGTTTTACGTGTGTGTGTGTGTGTGTATGTTTGTGTGTGTGTGTGTGTGTGTGTGTGTGTGTGTGTGTGTGTGTGTGTGCACGCTACTTACGGTAGCGACCGCCGGTGGTTGCGTGGCGGGGGCTTGGGTCGGAGGAGGGGCCGGTTTAGGCTCCTCCTCTTCCTCCCCTTCGTCTGGGAGGACAGCGGGCGGGGGAGGGGGCGCCAGGTTGGGGCACTGACCTATTTCAGCGTTCTCAAACGACACAGGCTGGGAGAAGTCTGAGAGACTGGGGGGAGAGGAGGGGAGGGGAGGGGCAGGCCGACAGGCAGACATGAATATATTGAAGAATAACAGTGTCAACTATGAGTTTTCAAAAGTGACCTCTGTTAGAAATGAGGTCATATGGCAGAAAGAAGATCACTCACGCACACGCACACGCGCGCACACACACACACACACACACACACACACACACACACACACACACACACACACACACACACACACACACACACACACACACACACACACACACACTCACACACACGGGTGAAATATGAGTGTAAGCATTTGAGTTATGAGTGTGTTTATGATACTGGACAGCTCTATTACTGCTGAGAGAGACACTGGTTTATCATCATCATCATCATCATCATTGCTTCACACAAACAAATTAGCAGGGATTTATTCTCATAGGTTACTCTAGACAGAGCATCAAAATAAAGCCATCCACCACCGTTATAGGCATGCCATTATAGGCCCAAAGTATCCAAAAATAACCTAGGCATGTATACTTGCTGTACGTGATGTGTATTTAGGTTTCAGTTCGATTCGATCGCCATTGACTTATAGACTAGCCGATGAAATCATCCGTACCCGACTTTGGACAATTCAAGCCCCTTTGACCTCCTTTATTACAAGTTAAATATTTAAAAAATGTATAGAACATACTGTATATACAAACAAGATGAAAGGAGGAAGATATGTTCTCTGTGGTGACACAGATAAAAACATAATTATGACCAAAAGAATTTCCAAAAAACTACTGACTCGACTCCCAAGTGGTGTGTAGGTCCTGACTTGATGAAAAAGACCAGTGATCTTTCAGGGTCTGGGTCTTTTATTATTTTTTGCAGGGTTCTATGTTAGCCTGGTGACACTGTTCACAAGACACAAATTTGGGGCTGATCGGTCCAGCGGTTTATGAGATTAGCTCGGACAGACAGACAGACGAACAGACAGAAAGACGGATGGAGGATGGACAGAAGGACACAGACCCTGTCATAGACAGGTCTTGCAAAGCCATGCATGTTTTGTAAAAATCACACCCGTGTGAACTGAGTGGTGTATGGCCTGTCTGACGTAATGAAATCATGTCTGACGTAATTAAATCACACCCGGGTGAACAGGGTGAACATAGCAACCATGCTCATTTTTTCTGCACTAACAAAGCCAGGTGTAGGAAATCATACCCGGGTGAACAGGGTGAACATAGCAACCA
This sequence comes from Electrona antarctica, assembly GCF_951216825.1. Lineage (NCBI taxonomy): Eukaryota > Metazoa > Chordata > Actinopteri > Myctophiformes > Myctophidae > Electrona > Electrona antarctica. Next base: position 23,906,830 of record NC_136798.1, read on the forward strand.
TGCTCATTTTTTCTGCACTAACAAAGCCAGTTGTAGGAGTGGTTTACACCACTCAAAAAAAAGAATAAAAAGAATATTCTTCAAGAGCAGTCTTGGAAGTGTCCACCTACAATGGTCAAATGACCAATATAATAAAACCATGAGAGAGAGAGACACATTTCACTCAATTCTGCCACGGGACAGTCATTACAGAGCTTTTCAGGCCAGCTGCGGTGTCACACTGAACATGACCTCATAAAATCTCTTCTTTATGATCCAATATAAAAGAAGAAAAATATATCATATTGAAATGAGCAACGTCAGTTCCCTGTGCAATGCTTTAACCAAACAAAACAATAGCTCATGAACCAGTGCAATGCTTTAACCAAACAATAGCTCATGAACCAGTGCAATGCTTTAACCAAACAATAGCTCATGAACCAGTGCAATGCTTTAACCAAACAATAGCTCATGAACCAGTGCAATGCTTTAACCAAACAATAGCTCATGAACCAGTGCAATGCTTTAACCAAACAATAGCTCATGAACCAGTGCAATGCTTTAACCAAACAATAGCTCATGAACCAGTGCAATGCTTTAACCAAACAATAGCTCATGAACCAGTGTTTGAGCTGTTTTTTTAATGTGTACAAAGTAAGATGTGTTAATTTAACATTTGTACAGTCTCAGCGTTAAATAAACAATTAAAATATAATATATAATATAATATAAGGGCACTCATGTGGCGACAAAAATAAAACACAAAATGGTGTGGAATAAAAGTATTGCTTGTTCTCCCAACAACGTATTATGACACTTATTGGCCTGCGGACCCCCATTTGAAAAGACATGCCAGTGGACTTGGCGTCCACTGAGAAGATAAGAGAAGATTTGTATGGCTCTAGCAGTGATTCTCAACCATTTTCATTTCAAGGACCCCCAAATTTAACATGCATTAGGCTATGGACTCCCATTTAATGGCATTTCTATCTCTGGGACCCCAATGTATATTATAAAATCAAAGTTAATTTAACTCTGAGAGTGTAACAAATGGACCCTTAACGGGACCATTTGGTTCCATTTGTACACTCTCTGAGTTACAGACCCATAAGGGTCCATTTGGTTCCTAATGATCATTTAGCTGGGGACCCCCTGGAACTGTCTTGGTCCCCGGACCCCACTGTGGGAACCACTGTGTTAGAGATTTGACAGTACAGTTGGGTGCCACCGATATTGTCCCTTATCATTTGACCCATTTAGGCCTGACCTCAAAATTTTAAAAAATCCTTCTAAATCCTCCAGTTTTCTGAAATAAATATTTTCACGATTTTTCAAAAATAGCAGACCTACAAGCTCGTAGCGCGCCACTCGGTGGCGCGCTATGAGCTTGTAGATCTGCTATTTTTCAATAGATAAATTATAACATAATGTTTAAAACACCAAAAGGGGTTCCCGCCCAAAATGGGTTAACTGTCCTTTTGCGCAGATCACGCAAACCTCAGCAAAAAGAAAAGGACAATATCGATGGCCTCCAACTGTACATGAATGGATGAGGGATGACCTACACAGCGTTGACCATGAGGTTCCATATGCAGCCCTGGAAGGGAACGTTGACCCGGTTGGTGGTCAGTTCCACGGCAGCGGGGAATCCCCCCAAAAACAGACGCTGCAAGGTGAGCGGCTGGTCATCTGGGAGACCCACCTCCCTCCTCGCTTCCTCATCCACCTGCACCGCAAATATTCTGAGCACGCACACGCACGTGCACATGCGCGCACACACACACACACACGCACGCACGCACGCACGCACGCATGCACCCACACACACACACACACACACACACACACACACACACACACACACACACACACACACACACACACACACACACACACACACACACAATTAGACACTTATGTGGAGAAAACAACATTATTGACTGTCAGTCCACAAAACGCCAGTGCTGGAGTGCTAAGTACATGTACTGAAGTACTGTACTTTTTTTTTTAAACTTCTACTCCACTACACCTCAAAGGCAAATATTGTACTTTTACTCCACTAACAGTTATTTGAAAACTTTAATTATTATTAGTTGATTAGAATTTCATCAAGGGCCTTTCTCAGCCCCACCCCTCTCCCATTTGTTTATATTGTGTTAAGGATCCAAGATGGCCGCAGCACCCGGAGGGGGTGGGGCGGAGGTGAGCAGGTGGGGTCGACATATGCCTTTACTGGGCTGCGTTCACACATTCAAGACACCTGTCTTGTGTTTGTCTTGTGTCTGTGTTTAATGGCCGCTCCAATGCATTTCCAATGGAAGCCCATATGGTTTGACCAAACATTTTGTTTGATGGGGGGGGGGGGGGGGGGGAGGGGGGCAGAACACATCCATCAAAGCTGTGTTCAGACACAAGTCAGGTGTCAGACACAAGGCAAGTGTCTTGAATGCATCTCAGTATGCAGCATATGTCGCATAC
>NC_136798.1:23914286-23916786 GCF_951216825.1 Electrona antarctica
CCAACATTGGTAGCTGTGTGGTGGATGTGCAGTAGTGTGTTGAGTGAATATACATGCATTGACACATGGGGAGAAGAGGGCTGCTTTCACAGCTTGTTACATGCTGTAAAGCGGTATAAAACGCTGTAAAATGGTATGAACAGAGAACTTAGAAAATGTCAACGGGCTTGAGGACTTTCAGCAAACTGGTTACATTCAATATGCCTCGTAAGACAGTGGATCTTCCAAGAATTGCTGGTATACAGTGGTGTAAGTAATGGTATCAATACCGCAATGTAGAAATACTATATTATTACAAGTAAAAGTCTGGAATTCTAAATTTACTTGAGTAAAAGTACAAAAGTATTGGTATCAAAATGTACTTAAAAGAGCTCATTTTGCAGAATGTCCCATTTCCCAAGTTTTCAAAATGTATAAACTGTAAGTCGGCTATTTTCAAATTGCCGAAATGTATATAAGGCTGAAGTGGTTAATGTATGTTTTAACAATTTACAAACACTAGTCCTTACCCGTTCTGAATATATGAACAGCAAATGATGTTCAGTGTGGGTAATGTGATGTAATAGATCACATTACTGATAGGGGGGAATTGTTTACAGATGGTCTTGGGAAGTTGGGTTGGGCACAAAAGTAGGCTGTAGGCTAGTTTCTTTTGCAAGAAAATGCTGCAGTACAATCATAAGTACACCATTGATGTGTGATGAAAAATTGGTGGTGATATTCTGCCTATAAATGGAAGTTATTGAATATTTTCACGTTCAGTGTTGCACTTTGTAGACGGTCCCTAACCGCTCACCGTCTGATATAAGCTATTAAACGGTGAACGCGGAGGTTGGCTTTTTGGGCTGCAAAGCAAGTTGTAGTTTGTTCTTTATATAATCAGGTTAAGAATGAGATGGTTTGTGTGATTTCGGAATGTGTCGTTCGTGAGCTACTGAGCCAGCGTTGGTCATTGGATCTGTCTATGTATTTTTGTCATTGTGTTGTTCCGACGGCACGGGATCTGTCTTCCCCGGATTATAGTATTCATATGTTCTGATCTGTTGCGTGTAAACGGTAGGTGGTTAAGAAAACGTCTCCATTTGGCCACCCCTGAGTCCCCGACAGATAAGCATTCCGTTATGATGGAGCTGTTCAGTGTGTCACGCAGCCACGCTGTGTGCACGCAGGGCTGTAACCTGTCGTTGTCCAGGCTTTCAGCGTGCATGTAGCCCGTGTACGGCACGGCGAAGGAGGTGGTAGAGGAGGGACAGGAGGGAGCGGACAGTGTGGTGTCGAGAGGAAAGCCTGGTAGATCATGCCTGCCTGGGGGCAGTGTGGAAAAGGGGAGGTGCAAGGGTAATGTTGCGCGGAAAACTGTGTCCCAGTATTAATCTGTTGCCGTCCCAATATGCATTTCTCTGGTGACACTGGTGACACGTGATTCCCGGGGAGATGAGTTTTTGACGCAAATTAATATAATTAAGATGATTGTTAGAATGTTTGGCGTGTGTAATGCGGGGCAGATTGAGGTTGGAGGACAGGGCTGTGCGGCGCTAGGTTCCGTGAGGCTGTCCGTGCGTTGTGGCGTTGTGAGGAGGCGCTTTGCTCTATGCGGAAGTAGACACACAGACAGCGTTTGCTAAATTATTAGATAGATAAAAGTCAAATAAGTAGAAACAAATACAATGTAAGGCAGGAGCAATTACTGGTGAGTAATCTTTTTTTAAATGTCTTTAAATTTAGTGAAGCCAATTTGAGTCGGGTCTGCAGATCGTTCCACCACCAAGGACAAAAAAAAAGGATCTGAGGTTAAAGGTGTTTTAAACACATTTGGAACAAAATGTAGGAGGGGAGATTACAGAACTGGGAAGCTATAGGGTTCACGTGGTTAAGGATTACAGACTGTGTGTGTAGTGTCTCTGAAATATATCTCATTTTAGAAAGTGTTATTCCTGAAAAAAACTCAGACAACGGAGAAAGTAAACGAGCATCCACATTGTACGTCTGAAACCACCTCCCTCTCTCTCTCTCTCTCTCTCTCTCTCTCTCTCTCCCCCCCCCTCTCTCTCTCTCTCTCTCTCTCTCTCTCTCTCTCTCTCTCTCTCTCTCTCTCCAGTTGACCTCTCCTCTCCTCTAATCATTCTCTTTTCTCTCCCTCTATCCCCCTTGGTGAGGGGACCTTTTGCTCCTCCGCACTCCTTTCTCTTCTCTGTCATCCATCTTCCCTCTCTTTCCTCACCCGCTTGTTTCCTCCTGTCCCCTTTTTTATTTTGCTCTCTATCGCTCTCTTACCTCTCTCCTCCTCTTTTCCGTTTGCCTTTTGTCTTCTCTCCTTTGTTCTCTGTCCCCTTCCTATGTCCTTACCCCCCCCTTATCTCCCTCTCTCTCTCTCTCTCTCTCTCTCTCTCTCTCTCTCTCTCTCTCTCTCCCCCCTTCTCCCTCGAATGCAACCTATGCCTCGTCTCCATCTCCATCCCCATACTTCCTCTCTTCACTACTTCCCTCCATTCCACTTTCC
>NC_136798.1:23921786-23924286 GCF_951216825.1 Electrona antarctica
TTGGCTAGGATCAAGGGCTAGTAAGCTACACATTAAAATCTAATCTGAGAGTGTGTGCAAATGGAACCAAATGGACACGTATAAGGGTCCATTTAGTTCTATTTGTAGGCCTACAATCTCAGATTTAAATAATCAGAAATCAACAGAATCAAACATTCGTCCATTGCTTTGTACTAGAGCGACCGAAACTTGAGACCAATTAAAGTATGGGGACACTGGAGCCAAGTCCATGAGCCAATGGATGAATCCACTGAGTCTATTAGCCAACTGTTTAGGAAGTTATAACATTGTTCTGTAATTTAACATCCTGAAAACTAATGTCTTGAGTTGCATGGACAAAACGTCAAATTCCACCAAAAAATAACAATAATGTTTCAAGCTGCCATTCAAAACAGCCTATAAGCCTGCGTGGGACAACACTGATAAGGAAACACATTTATACACACACGCAATACTTCCTCTCTTATCTCTTTCTTAACACACACACACACACACACACACACACACACACACACACACACACACACACACACACACACACACACACACACACACACACACACACACACACACACACACACACACACACACACACATCCATTACATCAGCGTGGCTAACCGCATGCAGCAGGTGATAAGCACTATGCAGTGGAGTGAAAATTGTAAGCTGTGAAAACTATAGTCTCTAATTGTGACAGGTTTTGTTTACCTGGCTTGCATGCTGTAAAGATAAAACATAACAGTACAGTATTAGCGCAGAATCATTTTGACAAGCGACTAACTCAACAACCTGTGGATGTGGTGTATTCACCGCACACAGTTGTGGGGTTACTGTATGTGAGTAGAGTTTCATGTACAGTGCTAATATAAATACTTATATTGAACATATTCACAATAACAATATTCAGCTTAAATTGCATTGAATTTGAATTCACAAAACAGAGAAAGTAATGCTTATCGTCTGTGTCGGGTGGAAATCGCATACGTCCAAAACCTTTCATGATTCAAATTCAATGACAGCAAAAGTAGCAGGTCCGCAAGCTCAATACGTGGTGCTGCTGCTTTTGATGCTTTTGTGCGAGTAGGGCGTTAATGTGTGCGACACACACAGTAGTATGGTCAAGTAGGGCGTTAATGTGTGCGACACACACAGTAGTATGGTCAAGTAGGGCGTTAATGTGTGCGACACACACAGTAGTATGGTCAAGTAGGGCGTTAATGTGTGCTACACACACAGTAGTATGGTCAAGTAGGGCGTTAATGTGTGCGACACACACAGTAGTATGGTCAAGTAGGGCGTTAATGTGTGCGACACACACAGTAGTATGGTCAAGTAGGGCGTTAATGTGTGCTACACACACAGTAGTATGGTCAAGTAGGGCGTTAATGTGTGCGACACACACAGTAGTATGGTCAAGTAGGGCGTTAATGTGTGCTACACACACAGTAGTATGGTCAAGTAGGGCGTTAATGTGTGCGACACACACAGTAGTATGGTCAAGTAGGGCGTTAATGTGTGCGACACACACAGTAGTATGGTCAAGTAGGGCGTTAATGTGTGCGACACACACAGTAGTATGGTCAAGTAGGGCGTTAATGTGTGCGACACACACAGTAGTATGGTCAAGTAGGGCGTTAATGTGTGCGACACACACAGTAGTATGGTCAAGTAGGGCGTTAATGTGTGCGACACACACAGTAGTATGGTCAAGTAGGGCGTTAATGTGTGCGACACACACAGTAGTATGGTCAAGTAGGGCGTTAATGTGTGCGACACACACAGTAGTATGGTCAAGTAGGGCGTTAATGTGTGCGACACACACAGTAGTATGGTCAAGTAGGGCGTTAATGTGTGCGACACACACAGTAGTATGGTCAAGTAGGGCGTTAATGTGTGCGACACACACAGTAGTATGGTCAAGTAGGGCGTTAATGTGTGCGACACACACAGTAGTATGGTCAAGTAGGGCGTTAATACACAAAATTTACACAATTTACACAAAAACTAAACACAAAAAGTTAGAATATGGAGATAAGAGGTTTCTGCCCGACAGCCACGATATATATTTTAAATAATGAATGTCCACAATACAGGTGTGCACGTGTTTGTGACAAATATAAGTCTGTCATGTGTGCGTGCGTGCGTGCGTGCGTGCGTGCGTGCGTGCATGCGTGCATACCTGTAGTTTCCAACAGTAGGCAGGCCTCCAAAGTAGATCCTCTGGTTCTCCTTCAGGTTGAGGCCAGTAGCAGAACCCGGTGACGTCACCACCAGCTTCTCCTCCACACTGTTGTCTACGTCCACTATGGACACCGTGGCTGTGGACGGACACACACACACACACACACACACACACACACACACACACACACACACACACACACACACACACACACACACACACACACACACACACACACACACACACACACACAATTAGCTACAGTACAGTACTAGCTGTAGTAACACCTCACAGCTTAGCCAACACCTCACAGCTTA